>NW_020618823.1:1644451-1645902 GCF_003573695.1 Papaver somniferum | reverse complement strand
TTTGAACAAGAACTTTTGATACATAAGGAAAAAGAAACAAAAAAATTACATGACATTTTGCAAGAGGTAGCCCTTTTTGATGCACCCAGTTAAATTCGATGGTTGTTTTTCTTAATGTAACCTCCACCTTCTATCCCAACCAACCAACCAAAGAACAAGCTAGTCAAGTTTCGTTCAGTATTCTAAAGTGATTGGCAATCGTAACTTCCTATCAAACACCTTGAAGATCGAGGCCATACATGTATTGGTAGATCGTGCGCGTGCAAATTTCTTATCACTATGTGAATTGTGCTAGAATCAGGGTGCCTAAATATCTAGAGTAAGACTCCTAATAATTACATATTTGCACGAGAGTCAACATTTCAAGGTAAATGAGCTCCATTTTTATGTTTTTTCATTTTTTTAATTTTTTTTTGAATTTTTTCGATTTTTTCAAAAGAAGGAGTTCGTTTTCAATTGTAGCATATTATCATGGTATCTACTCTATACCCCCAAACCTAAACTAAACATTGTCCTCAATGTTTCAAAATATGGAAAGAATTATAAAACAATATATGAAGAGGAACATGCTGAGTAGAGTAAAAGGAGAGAGAATACCCGATTGTACGGCGAAAGATCGATTAAAACTCCGTTATTCAAGGCAAAAATCCATCATATTAGGAGTCACAATGGATGAGCACAAAATATATACAAAAGGAAATTTAACTAACACATTATCTACAAGAAAATTTTGGTTTTTAATGGGATTGGACTTTTTGGGAAAAATTTGGTTTTGTTGGGAGACATTTGGTTTTGATGGGAAAAAGACAAATTTTGGTTTTTAGGGAAACATTTGGAAAACTTTTTGGTTATTTAGGGAAAGAGTGGACCAGTTTAGTCCACATAGACTGGGTCCTCCAGGTTGGTTGTTTCAATGTCGTGTGGAAATGGCTCAAGGAATGGCTTTAATCTCTGCCCATTGACTTTGAAAACGTTCTTGTTGGAGACATCCTCCAGCCCTACAGCTCCATGAGGAAAAACTGTGCGTACTAGGTACGGACCCTTCCATCTGGAACGCAGTTTTCCTGGAAAAAGATGTAATCGGGAGTCATACAGCAAGACTTTCTGACCAGGAGTGAAGGATTTGCGCAGAATACGCTTATCATGAAATATCTTCATCTTTTGCTTGTACAGCTTGGCACTGTCATAAGCCTCATTTCTCAATTCTTCCAACTCGTTGAGTTGAAGTTTCCTTTGAATTCCAGCTTCGTCCAGAGAGAAGTTCAGCTCTTTGATTGCCCAGTAGGCACGATGTTCTAATTCCACAGGTAGATGGCACGGCTTTCCATACACTAGACGATAGGGGGACATGCCAATTGGTGTCTTATAAGCTGTTCTATAGGCCCACAAAGCATCATTCAATCTTAATGACCAATCTTTCCTAGACGGGTTAACTGTCTTCTCGAGAATGT
>NW_020618823.1:1641410-1644441 GCF_003573695.1 Papaver somniferum | reverse complement strand
TATTAGAAACTTCTACTTGTCCACTCGTCTGAGGGTGGTACGGAGTAGCAACCTTGTGAGTTATTCCATACTTGCGTACTAAAAACTCGAAGTGCCTATTGCAGAAATGTGAGCCACCGTCACTGATGATAGCTCTAGGGGTACCAAAACGTGAAAATATGTTCTCCTTTAGAAATGAAAGTACCACCTTGTGGTCATTTGTTCTGGTTGCTATGGCTTCTACCCACTTAGAAACGTAATCAACTGCGACTAGGATGTACAACTTGCTGTCAGACATGGGAAATGGACCCATGAAGTCTATCCCCCAAACATCAAAAATCTCCACAATCAAAATGGGGTTCAATGGCATCATGTTTCTCCTCGAAATGCTTCCTAGCTTTTGACAGCGCTCACAAGCAACACAATAATCATGGCAATCCTTGAACAATGATGGCCAATAAAATCCATACTGCAAGATCTTTGCAGCGGTTTTCTTGGCACTGAAATGGCCTCCACATGCTTGGTCATGACAGAAAGATATCACATCTTTCTGTTCAGTATTGGGGACACATCTCCTAATGATTTGGTCCGGGTAGTACTTAAACAAATATGGGTCATCCCAAAGGAAATGTTTAACTTCAGCCAAGAACTTATAGCGGTCTTGTCTCGACCAACGTGAGGGCATTCTACCTGTAGCGAGGTAGTTAACAATATCAGCAAACCAAGGAAGGTCTGAGATAGACATCAGCTGTTCATCTGGGAATGATTCTCTAATCAGCTCAAATTCATCAATAGACTCTAAAGTTAATCTAGACAAATGATCAGCAACCACATTCTCACAACCTTTCTTATCACGGATTTCGAGATCGAATTCCTGTAATAATAGTATCCATCGAATAAGGCGAGCTTTAGCATCCTTCTTGGAAAGAAGATACTTCAAAGCCGCATGGTCTGTGTATATGATGATCTTAGACCCTATCAGATAAGATCTAAACTTGTCTAATGCAAAAACGACGGCAAGCAATTCCTTCTCGGTAGTTGAATAATTGAGTTGGGCATCATTAAGGGTTTTGCTAGCATAGTATATCACATATGGTAGTCTATCAACTCGCTGTCCTAAAACAGCACCAACAGCATAATCAGAGGCATCACACATAAGTTCGAACGGAAGCTTCCAATCGGGTGGTCGGACTATAGGAGCGGTGGTGAGAAGGGTTTTTAATTCCTCCCATGCCTTCACACAAGCAGCATCGAAATTGAAGGCAACATCTTTGGAGAGAAGACTGCACAGAGGTCTGGAGATTTTGCTGAAATCTTTAATGAATCGCCGGTAAAAACCAGCATGACCTAGAAATGATCTGATCTCCTTCACAGAGCAAGGTTGTGGTAGATGTTGAATGAGGTCAACTTTAGCTTTATCCACTTCAATTCCTTTTTCTGAGATGATGTGTCCTAGAACTATTCCTGAATTCACCATAAAATGGCATTTTTCCCAATTTAGAACAAGGTTCTTTTCTTTACATCTGGATATCACGAGGGCAAGATGCTTCAAACATTCTTCAAACGAGGAACCAAAAACAGAGAAATCATCCATAAAGATCTCGAGAAAACTATCTATCGTGTCAGAAAAAATTCTCATCATGCAACGCTGAAAAGTAGCAGGTGCATTACACAACCCGAAGGGCATACGTCTATAAGCAAACGTCCCAAATGGACACGTGAATGTAGTTTTTTCCTGATCTTCTGGAGCAATGTGAATTTGGTTATAACCGGAAAAGCCATCTAGAAAACAGTAGTGACTGTGTCCAGACACACGTTCTAGCATTTGGTCAATGAAAGGGAGCGGGAAGTGATCCTTCCTTGTTACTGTGTTCAACTTCCTGTAGTCGATGCATACTCGCCATCCTGTGGTTGTACGAGTAGGGACTAATTCATTCTTGTCGTTCTGAACTACAGTAATGCCTGACTTCTTAGGCACAACTTGAATGGGACTAACCCATTTGCTATCGGGAATTGGGTATATGATACCCGCATCAAGTAGTTTCAGGATCTCTCCTTTGACTACATCTCTCATGTTAGGATTAAGTCTCCTTTGCATTTCCCTAGATGGTTTGGCATTCTCTTCGAGATTAATGTGGTGCATGCAAATGGTGGGACTAATTCCTTTGAAATCTGATATGGTCCATCCTAAGGCCTCTTTGTGTTCCTTAAGTACTTCTAAAAGCTTACTTTCCTGTTCCGTGTCTAAACATGATGAAATAATGACGGGTAAAGTATCAGAAGAACCTAGGAATGCGTACTTCAACGTACTAGGCAATGTTTTCAATTCAAGCTTGGGTGGCTCAACAATAGATGGAATAAGCTTGGAATCAGAGAGTAAGGGTGGTTCCACTTCATATTTCCTTTCAGTGACGTCCATTTGAGTTACATATTCGAGCAGAGATAGGACGTCACTACAGTATGCATCATCATAGGAATCTGGGTTAAAGTTCTCCATACATGCTTGAAAGGGGTCGACGGATAGAATGTTAGTCAACGAATCTTGCATTAATCCTTCAATCATATTAACTTCATGCACATCATCATCATCAAGATTCACAGGTTGTTGACTAATATCGAACACATTCAATTCTACCGTCATGTTACCAAAAGACAGTTTTAACACTCCATTACGACAATTAATGATCGCGTTGGACGTAGCCAAGAAAGGACGTCCTAAGATGACAGGAATGTGACAGTCTGGGTTTTGTACAGGTTGAGTGTCTAAGACAATGAAGTCTACAGGAAAATAGAATTTGTCAACCTTGATCAAAACGTCTTCGACCACTCCACGAGGAATCTTGACAGATCGGTCTGCCAGTTGTAGAGTGATAGATGTTGGTTTCAACTCCCCAAGACCTAACTGCTCATAAACAGAATATGGCAGTAGGTTAACACTTGCACCTAGGTCTAATAACGCTTTATTGACCGTGTGTTCTCCTATAGTGCAAGAAATTTTTGGACATCCTGGATCCCTAAACTTGGGTGGAGTTTTGTTCAGAATGATGGAACT
>NW_020618823.1:1609873-1641400 GCF_003573695.1 Papaver somniferum | reverse complement strand
ATTGCTTCAAGAAAAGGAATGTTGATGTTGACTCTCTTGAACAGATCTAACATCTCATTATAATGGGTACTTTTCTGTTGATAGATCAATCTTTGAGGAAATGGGGCAACAGGAGAATGAGTTGGCAAAGGGACATTCACAGCAGTAGAATTGTCAGATTTTCCAACTTGCTCAGGTTCTTTGGTTTTCTGGGGTTGTGGAGACAGCGTGGAATTTGTATCAGATTCATTAGGTTCGCCCACGTTGTTCTCGATGACTTTACCACTTCGGAGGGTGGTAATGGCATGGACTTGATCGGGTGAGGTTTCAGTGCAGGATGTTGTGCCTGTTTGAAATATCCTCTTTGGATTTTGTTGGGGTTGGCTCGGAAGTTTACCCTTTTCTCTCTCACACATTTGATCCATCTTTTGATCTAGATTTTTCTGACTTTGCATCAAACTATGGAACATTTCCTCTAGGGTGGATAATCTCTTGTCGGTATTGTGTTGAGGATATGATTGTTGTTGAGAGTTTGATTGTTGTTGAGGGTTTCTCGGGTGTTGATAACCTTGATTGTTCTGATATCCCTGATTGTTTTGATAGATCTGATTGGGTTGAGATGGTCCTCCCTGAGTGGGTCCTTTGGACCATGAAAAGTTAGGGTGGTTTCTCCATCCTGGATTGTAGGTCTGTGAATAAGGGTTATGCTCTGGTTTTTGAAACATGGCATGTGCCTGTTCAAGCCTAGATTCCTGGACTGCAAGCAAATCGGGACAATTTTGGAATTGATGGTTGGGATCGTTACAAGCGGCACAAACATACGAAGCGACATGTTCTCAGAGAGTAGTGGTGGAAGGTTTTGAATTTTTATGTAGTTCTAACTCTTCTAATCTCCTAACTATTGATGCCATGTTTGCTCTTCCCTCGAAATCCGCTTCAATCCTAAAAGCCTTTGCTTCGGATGTAGTCTTTCTGGTTTCACGGATGGATTCCCACTGTTGCGTCTTTTCAGCTACTTCAATCAAGAAGTCCCAAGACGCATCAGCAGTTTTGTCTACGAATAGACCATTGCACATCGACTCAACAGTTGTTCGGGTGGACACATCTAGACCTTCATACAAAATTTGCACAAGTCTCCATTTTTCAAAACCATGATGGGGACATTGGAGCAATAATTCATTGAATCTCTCCAGGTATCTAGCTAAGGTCTCACCCTCTAATTGCACAAAGCTATTCAGACTTTGACGAATTGTCGCAGTCTTGTGATTCGGGAAAAACTTTTTGAAAAACTCCTTTATGAGGTCATCCCATGTCATGATGGATTGAGGCTGTAAAGCATAAAGCCAGGCCTTTGCCTTATCTTTCAGGGAGAAAGGAAAGAGCCTTAACTTTAGGGTATCGTCGGACATTTGAGTGAAACGCAGAGTTCCACAAATTTCCTCGAATTCTCTCACGTGGTGGTACGGGTTTTCATTCTCAACACCTCTAAAAATAGGAAGCATCTGTATTGTGCTCGATTTCAGCTCATAATGGCCATTACCCTCGGGTAGCACAATACAAGAAGGTTGACTGGCTCTAGTTGGGTACATATAATCCTTGAGGGTACGGGGTTCTCCCATTGTTTCGGTTTGATCTGGGCTGTCTACCTCAGAACTCAGAATTTCGATAGGTTCTTCTTGATTAATTCTAACAAGTCTGTTTGTTTGGTCTCTATAGGTCACAGTCATGTCCTTGTAGGTACCTCAACTAACATGTTGGTCAGACAGAGCAATCGGAAACAATTTGGCCCACAAGGGTTATGAAGATTTGGTTTTGAATGGGTGTTGGACTAACAAGGGATTTTGGTTTTTGGTTTAAAGTTGGGCTTTGGAAAAAAAAATTTTGAACTAAACCTAGCATAAATTAGCACAACTCATAAAAGAAAATAAAAACAATAATAATAATTACAAGCCCATAAAAGAAAAATAAAAGAAAATAAAAATAATTATTACAAGCCCAAATTAAAAATAAATTAATTATTACATACCCAAATTGAATATTTAATGGGGCCCAAGTGGGTTACTCATGGTTTAGGCTTACTTGGTTAAGGAGGGAAGCCTAGTTAGGCTTTTGTTTCCTTTAGTTGCACAGCCCAGTTGGGCTTTAGGATCGTCCTAAGCAGCTCACGCTCAAGCCCAGCAACAACAGTTGGGTTTAGCAGCCCAGCAGAAGCAACAGCAACGAAGCCCACCTCAGTTGGACGAGCCCAGTAACACTTGGCAAGCCCAGTTCAGTTGAAGTTGGTGAAGCCCAGAAATAGGCTTTTAGTCCCCTTTTAGTTGCACAGCCCAGTTGGGCTTTAGGATCGTCCTTAGCAGCTTCGCGCTCAAGCCCAGCAACAACAGGTGGAACAGAGCCCAGCAGCAGAAGGTGCACAAACCCAGCAGCAATAGAGCCCAGCTCAGGAGCAGCAGACTAGGAGCCCAGTTCGCAGATTAGCAGCAGCCCAGCTCAGTTGTACGAGCCCAGCAACATGTTGAGATGCAACAGCCCAGGAGCAACAGCAGCACAGCCCAGCGGCAGAGATGCACTAGCTTTGGGCTTGGTCTGGCAGCAGCAACAGCTTCCTTGGCCAGGTTCAACAGCAGCAGAAACTCACCAGTCCCAGCTGCAGCAACAACAACAGTCCAGAAATTGGCTGCAAAGATTGTGTGCAATGATTGTGTGCAATGATAGCAGGCTACAAGTGCAATGATTGCAGGGCAGGAATGAATGGCATGCAGTGATCTTGACAGAGATGCAATGGTAGATGAAAGACAGCAAAGGAAATCAGCAGATGGCAGCACCACTCCCCGGCAGCGGCGCCAAAAACTTGGTGTGAAAATGGAAAACACACAAAAACTCTTGCAAGTATACAAGGTCAAGTTTTAGTATAGAAAGTAAGAATGGGATCAGTCCACAGGGAGTGGGAGCATGCATAAAATTATCCTAAGCTATCAATGGGTGCAAAGCACTATGGCAGTGAGCAAGGCAAGGTAATATGGCAGATGCAAAGAACCAAAACAGTTAACAAACCAAAGCAGTTAACACAAGATGGAAAAACAGCAAAGATTAAATGGCAGAGGATATAAAATAAAAATAGCAGGGAACCAAGGCTGTAAGCCAAGGGCAGAGGGAGATTTTGTGCACTGTTTTCAGTGCACAGAGACTACAAATTGCAAGACAATAGGCGAGCAACACAGCTAAGAAATATAAACTGAATTTTAAGCAAAGCAAGACTGAAAATGTAAGTGACTGAGAAGGATATTGTGGCTAAGCTAAGGCTTAGTATCCACCTTGTGTCCTAATCAAACAACATATTTCTAGGTTGAGTTGAAAATCCTATGCATACATCTAGAATGGGAGGAAAACTAATTTGCTCACTAGTTTGCCCCTAGCATTGACTGTCTTTTGACAGAACAATCAATCACAGGCACTATGAGCATTAACCTCTTCCCATTGCTCAAGCAAAACAGGGCAAGGAGTTAAATATCCTAGCAACTTGTCATTTGACAGTGCATAAGGCTTCAACTGAGCCTTAACTTAATGCTACTTAGCTCATGCTCAACATATTACATACACAAGCATTCATCATACAAGATAATTCAAATAACATACACATAACATTCAACTGTCAACTATGATAAAGGGACTGAATTTGAAATTGTAATGAAAATTTCTTCAAAATGTCTACTGGCTAGTCCAGAGATCATCCCCCTCTAACCCTCTACATCACCCCCTATTTATATCACCAAATACCCAATTTTTCCGAAACCCTAGAATTGAAATTAGGGTTTTCAATTTCCGAAATTTACTCACCAAAACTTTGAATTGACGTCGCCCCATGTCTTCTCTGCCTCTCTCGGTTCTTCTCCTGCTCCCAATTGCTACAATTGCTCCCTAATTTGAGGTGTTTTATCAACCCTCACCTAGGTCAGTTGGTGAGAGAGGTTAAAGCGCTTCGAATTAGGGGGATGGGTCGTGTCGGGTAATGATGGAGATGGTGGAGGTGATGGTGGTGACAGGAGTGATGGATGATGGAAGTAGCAGGTGGAGGTGATGGTGGTGGAATGGGTGTTTCTGTTGCAGAGAGGGGGAGAGGAAGACGAAGGTGGAGGTCGATATGGGTTAGGGTAGGGAGCTGTTTGGTTAGGTCATAGGGTTCGAGTATTAGTGTGTTAGGCGGGTGTATCAAGATGTGTGTACCACGAGCTGAAGCCGCTGGATATGGAGATGGTAGGTGGATCGGACGGATAAGGAAGAAGCAGCTTGTAGCGACCGTAGGATGTAAAATACAACGAAGTCTACGGTGCGAGATTAGGTTAGGTGTTGTAGTGTTTAGCGGAATCATCGGGATTTGATGCACAGGCATAGGAGCGACCGTAGGATGCTGAAATGCTTCGATCTGACGGCTGAAATCCGAGACGGGCTTGGATATAGAAAATGGGTTTGGGTGAGGGTTTTGGGCCTTGGGTATGCCAAGCCCATATCTTCTTTAAGAACAATTCTTCCTTCTTGAGCCCATTCCTAGCTTTTTGGTCTTGTGCGCACCATTCTTTGCGGCTTCCTTGCGTAATTTCTTCCGGCTTTTCACCACTCTTCAGCTCTTTTCCGCTCCGCAATTCATCCATACTTTATTTATTACCTAAAAATGCAAAATTAATTAATAAAAATATTTATTCTTGAAAACAATGAAAATGCAGAATATGGGATAAAATGTAGAATTAATGCGCAAAAGATGAGTTAAATGCCAACAAAAAGGGATAAATATATACAATATTTGGCACTCATCAAATACCCCCAAACCTGAATTTTACTTGTCCTCAAGTAAAACAAAACTAAGGAAATCCTAACTATACCACTGTCGCTGGTCTCTCGAATGCATTTAGCGTATGCACTAAGCCTTTTAAACCACTAAGTGTCCCTAGTGGACGAGTTGAAGTCTCGTGAAGGTTTGCTTAGAACGTACCTACAAAGTTCTAGGTCAAAATATAAGCTCAGATTCCATCAAATGTGACATGTGCAAGTCAGTTTAAGCTCACAGCAAAATGGAGATGTCAATCTAGCTATCAAAGGCACAATCCTAGCACTGATAACAAAAATAGGACATGTGATAAGAGTGTAAAGTGTATCTACACATGTGTAAAGAAAGATCTGAAGTTATGACTACTAATCACCAAGAGATAGTTTCTCAGGCTAAGAACCAAGGTCGAAATCTAGCTAGCTGTCCGGACTTTACGAGAATTGTGAATGAGTTGGAGGTATTTCACAATTACTCGCGTTGTACATCAATGGCATACACCCTCCTTGCTTATTACAATGAAACAACAAAATGACTATTTACATGACTCTTATTTACATTGACTATTCTCTTTTTATTTTTGGAACAAGAGATGATGGAATTGATAAATACTTGATTTTTTTGTATTTTTCTGATATATATATATATATATATTTTTTTTTTTTTTAAGGAGACACTTTTGATACATATACAAAAGGAAACAAAAGATTACATGACACTTTGCAAGAGGTAGCCCTTTTTGATGCACCCAGTTAAATTCGATGGTTGTCTTTCTTAATGTAACCTCCACCTTCTATCCCAACCAACCAAAGAACAAGCTAGTCAAGTTTCGTTCAGTATTCTAAAGTGATTGGCAATCGTAACTTCCTATCAAACACCTTGAAGATCGAGGCCATACATGTATTGGTAGATCGTGCGCGTGCAAATTTCTTATCACTATGTGAATTGTGCTAGAATCAGGGTGCCTAAATATCTAGACTAAGACTCCTAATAATTACATATTTGCACAAGAGTCAACATTTCAAGGTAAATGAGCTCCATTTTTATGATTTTTAATTTTTTAATTTTTTTGAATTTTTTCGATTTTTTCAAAAGAAGAAGGAGTTCGTTTTCAATTATAGCATATTATCGTGGTATCTACTCTATACCCACAAACCTAAACTAAACATTGTCCTCAATGTTTCAAAATATGGAAAGAATTAAAATGCAACATATGGAAAGGGACATGCTGAGTAGAGTAAAAGGAGAGAGAATACCCGATTTCGGCGAAAGCAGAATTAAAACTCCGTTATCCAAGGCAAAACTACAACATATTCGGAGTCACAATGGATGAGCACAAAATATATACAAAAGGAAATTTAACTAACACATTATCTACAAGAAAATTTGGTTTTTAATGGGCTTGGACTTTTTGGGAAAAATTTGGTTTTGTCGGGAGACATTTGGCTTTGATGGGAAAAAGAAAAATTTTGGTTTTTTAGGGAAACATTTGGAAAACTTTGGTTTTTATGGGAGAAATTTTTGGTTTTTGAAATTGGGAGCAAGCCCACTGTTGGTCCTCTAATGGAATGGGAGGAAGGCTGCGGCCCACGAAACACTAAGTTTTAATTTTGAAAGTTTAATTTGGCCCAGTTGGTTAAGGCCCGACGTTTGTTTTAAAACTTTGGTTTCGAGGTCCACTCTTGAGTGGAAACAAGCCCACAATCGGTTACAAGCTCAGCTGGGTTTAAACCCAGAATACAAAATACAAGTCCAATGGAAGAATTTAAACAAGCCCACACAAAATAAATACAAGCCCACAAATTAAACAAACAAGCCCACAAATAAATTATTACAAACCCAAAATAGAAAAATAAAAAGCCCAAAAAATTGGGTTAATTATTACAAGCCCACAAATAAAAAATTGGAAGCCCACAGGTTGGGTTCTCTCAATTGAATGGGTTTAGGCTTACCTTTTTAGCACAGCCCAGCTGCTCTGATATTGTTGCAAAAACCCAGTTGGGTTTTGGTTCTTTTCCTTGGTGGCGTCCCAGCAGAGGAAAAACAGGTTCAAAACAGCAGGTCCAACAGCAAATGAAGTGAAGCAGATGCAGATGCAAATGCTATGCAGTGAAATGCAAAAATAGCTAACAAAACAACAAGAAAAACACAGCACCAATCCCCGGCAGCGGCGCCAAAAACTTGGTGGCTCTCTAAAAGAGTCACAAACTATACCTGCAAGTGCACAGGGTCTAGTGTATAGAACAGGGCAAGCAGGGTCGAACCACAAGGACTTGGGTGTGTATTGAAGCTACAATTTAACTACTACTGATTCAAATTGAGGGTAACCAAAAGGGGGGGTTTGTGTCGATACGACAAAGACGTTGGCAGAGATTACAACAGTAAAATAAAGATGCAATTACAGAGATGTTAACACTGAGAATAGAGATACTAGGAATGTCAAATCCACCACTAACTCACTCTATATATATTCAGCTAATCATACTACTCTTGTCCTTGTAACAGATAAGGGAGATGTGTCAATTCTACCACTTACCTAAGGTGTTTCACCAATGGATGTCTCAATTGCAGCTAAAATATCAACCCAAAGCACTAATTGTCTATTTAAGTACAACTAGTCAAAGGATTCATCACAGTCTCTAAGGCATGAGCTGCAGCACTATCAACACAGTTTTATCCTAACTACACTGGATGCCTGACATACAATGTGAGAGTAAAGCATTGATGCACTGAAAGTGAAACTATCCTAACAATTTTAAACATTCAAGAGTAATACAATTCACATGAATAACATAGCTGAGACTCAGGGTTTCATCTACACCCTAGTAGAGTAAATTAGAACATAACTAACATGATGAATCACATGAACATTAACATAACAAGAACATGAACATAACAGTGAAAAATAGAATTGCAAAAAGCATAACATAACAGGACATTGAAATTGAAATTGACCCAATTAGGGGGTATCTCGGCTAACCAAGAACACCCTCTACACATACAACACCTCCTCTATTTATACCCAAAACTATGAATTAGGGTTCCATATGTTCTTCCCCAAAAAATCCCTAAAACAGTAAAATTAGGGTTTTAAATTCATCTCACCAATCATGATGAAAGTTGTTTCTGACTTCGACCCACGTTGCTACATCTCCTTCTAGCCTTCCTGCACGCTTCGAATTCGTCTATAGACTCACTTATTTTACTGATTTCTCACCTAGGGTTTCAGAGAAAGGAATGGTGAGAAATCAGTGAAATAAGGGGCTAGAGAGAGGGGGAAAAAGGGAGGGTAGGTGATGGTGGTAGATATGGCGACGTTTGGTGGCTGTGGCAGGTATGGAAGTAGCAGGTGGAGGTGATGGTGGCGGTATGGGTGTTTCTGCAGAGGGTATGGAGGAGGAGAGGTCGATGGAAGAAGGGGAAGGGGATGTTTGGCGATGGGTATAGGGTTCGATGGCTAAGGTGTTGAGCGGGTGTATCAAGATGGGTGTACCGCGAGCTGAAACCGCTGGATATGGAGATGGTAGGTGGATCGGACGGCTAAGAAAGAAGCAGCTTTTATCGACCGTAGGATGTAAAATACAACGAAGTCTACGGTGCGAGATTAGGTTAGGTGTTGTAGTGTTGAGCGGAATCATCGGGATTTGATGCACAGGCATAGGAGCGACCGTAGGATGCTGAAATGCTTCGATCTGACGGCTGAAATCCGAGACGGGCTTGGATATAGAAAATGGGTTTGGGTGAGGGTTTTGGGCCTTGGGTATGCCAAGCCCATATCTTCTTTAAGAACAATTCTTCCTTCTTGAGCCCATTCCTAGCTTTTTGGTCTTGTGCGCACCATTCTTTGCGGCTTCCTTGCGTAATTTCTTCCGGCTTTTCACCACTCTTCAGCTCTTTTCCGCTCCGCAATTCATCCAGACTTTATTTATTACCTAAAAATGCAAAATTAAGTAAGAAAAATATTTATTCTTGAAAACAATGAAAATACAGAATATGGGATAAAATGTAGTATTAATGCACAAAAGATGAGTTAAATGCCAACAAAAAGGGATAAATATATACAATATTTGGCACTCATCACAAATTCGTTCCAAGGAGAACAGAAGGCTTCGCAAATAACTTCTCGGTACTAAGAGAGCAGCGCAATGATATAGGTTTCTGGACGAAGAAATACCACTTGAATCCATCTCAGATGATGATATAGTTCTGATTACGACGACTCAGATGAATATGACATATATCAAATATCCCAGAGTCGAGATGTTGAGCATTCTATAAGTAATATCAAATTATATCAGGTTTCACTAACTTACATCAGATATAAATCATCAACTGTGTATTTGGGAATAGCAAATGTTGCTCAATATGCCTCCAATACTTTGTAAATTTGGGAAATTTTCATAGGATTAGATATCAATAAATCGGATTTCGGCGCACCATATCATACATGCAAGCATTGTGGTGCAATAATGTGGTTCCAGGAGAAAACACAAAAATCCAAAATAACTGATTGCGAGTTTAGCATATGTTGTTCCAGTGGTAATGTTGCGCTCCCACTTCTTAAGGAATGTCCAGATTATCTTCAGGGATTGTTGGACTTTAATGGTGGGTCGCGTCCCGCCAAGTTCAGAAAAAACATAAGGGCATACAACAATATGCTCGCTTTTACCTCAAACGGAGC
This sequence comes from Papaver somniferum, assembly GCF_003573695.1. Classification (NCBI taxonomy): domain Eukaryota; kingdom Viridiplantae; phylum Streptophyta; class Magnoliopsida; order Ranunculales; family Papaveraceae; genus Papaver; species Papaver somniferum. Next base: position 1,631,921 of record NW_020618823.1, on the reverse strand, counting down.
CGGATTTAGTGGCAACATCAACAAGAAAGGTAAGGGTCCATGGACATATATACTTCAGGGTCATAGCTATCACAAAATAGGTTCTCTGGTGCCTCCAGAAAACAAAGAACCGGGATACAACCAAATATACATATGTGATACAGAATTGGCACAAGAAGTTAACCGTCGGAAGAACATATTTTTTAGAAAGGAGCATAAAAATGAAGCCCAAAAGAATGGTGTAGTCGGAAAGAAAAATTATATACAGAAGAAAAAAGAGGATGAACTGGATTTGGAAGTGATCACTAATTTAATATCAATGTTGGATGCAAATAATGCATATGCAAAGACATTCAGGTATATATAAATCATCAAACTATATACTCGATGTTACTCACTGCAATAAGTAAGATCCGAATATATTAATTTTCACTATATACTTGCATAAGATATATATAAACCATTAACTATATACTTGATATTCATGATGGTTATCATTAACTATATAAATCATTAACTATATACTTGATATTCAGGATGGCCAAGGAAAGAATGCAACGACAACCTGCAGTTGAGTTACGCTTGCGAATCATTAGCCGACGAGAAAGAGATGCTAGGAAGTATAACCTACCAACGTGTTCAGAAGTGGCAGCTTTGATAGTCCAGAATCCTACTGATGATGATGTGTACAGGGACATAATTGTTGAGCATAAGATAAAGGGTTATACTAGAATCAATGAAATACATCCATGCTATATGCCAATGCAATTCCCTATTTTATTCCCCTATGGGGAAGATGGTTATAACATGGAAACTGCATACATGAACGTGAGACTAAGTAAAGATGGTGTGTTGAGGAAGCGGCAACAGATCACCATGAGGGAGTATTATGCATTTAGGCTACAACAACGGCTTGGTGAGGGACAAACTTTAATTCGCGGTGGACGTTTGTTTCAGCAATATTGTGGGGATGCTTATGCATGTATTTAAGAATGTCGACTTAAGTGGGTATGAAATAACCAAGAGCATATAAGGGCCGAGTTACACAGTGGGTTAAGAGATGCACTATTGAAGGGAGATACAACGAGAAAAAAGAGCAAAAGAATTGTGTTACCCTCATCTTACACCGGAGGCCCAAGATATATGATGCAACACTATCAAGATGCTATTGCAATCTGTAGGAAAATTGGTGTTCTGGATCTCTTTATAACTTTCGCCTGCAATCCCAAATGGAAGGAAATTACAGAAGCTCTAGCTCACATACAAGGTCAGCGACCACAAGATAGACCCGATATCGTTGCTAGGGTATTCAAGATAAAATTAAAGTATTTGATGGAAGTTCTCCGAAAGGGAAAACATTTTGGGAAAGTCAAAGGAGGTAATTTTCAATTTATTTGGTTGCATACTATATTCTGTGTTGTTTAACTTCGTACTAATTTGTATATTTTTGTATCTACAACAATCTATACTATAAAATTTCAAAAGAGGGGCTTACCACATGCCCACATTTTATTATTTCTGGATAAGAAGGATAAACCAGAGACACCATCCGATATTAATAGAGTTGTCACAGCAGAGATACCTGACAAGGAGAAGGATCCTGATGGATACAATGTTGTTGTCAACTACATGCTGCATGGACCCTGTGGACTTTTAAAAGATGGTTCACCGTGCATGAAAAACGGGGTGTGCTCAAAACAATATCCAAAAGATTTCAGCCGCGAAACCAGATCTACACAAGTAAAAGCATAAACCAAGTTTTATTACCAATCCAAAAATTTATCCTCTTTAACTAACATCTTCAACTGTTGATTTGTTGTTGCTTATCTTTCAGATGTAATTGGAAGATTGCACTCCATATCTAACATCGTCATCAAGAAAGTTGAGGAACATGATGGAACAAAAGATGTCAACATGCGAGAGATTTACATCACTAACGATGATGGGTACCACTTTTTTCATTTCAAACTAATTTAATACAGATTATAAGATCAAAGAACTAACACTTACTATTACCTGTATTAGGGGAGAGACGATGAAGATAACTCTATGGGGTGACTTAGCAACTACAATAGATGATGGAATACTAGATAGTAATGAAAATGCCGCAGTGATCATCATAGTCACTGGAACATTTTTCAAAGAGCGCATGGGTAAAAAATGCATATAATGTATACATAAACAAAAACTTAAACCCACTTACCTAATTTAATTGGTTATTATTACAGGGATAGTCAATCTTTCCACTACACAAGCATCGAGAGTATTTGTGAATTTGGATTGTGAACAAGTTCAGCAATTTAGAATGAGGTAAGCAAAACATATAATATAAATGCAGTTTATAGATAATCACAATAAAATTAAACCATACTACTGTTTACACAGGCTTGGAGAAGAAATGGGAGAAATAGAAGAGATACACCTTGAACAGGAGAAAGGTCCTTTTGAAGACAAAATTTCCCTCTATGAAGCCAGTCAGATGCTGATGGACTATGAAAATACGGTAAATACACATTTATGTTGCAGTTATACATTAACCTATATTAATTTGAAACATTTAAGAATATACGTAAATGTGATTCCGATTTGACATAGGACAAGGAGTTTTTCTGTGAAGCACCTATTGTTCGAGTCAACCAAGGAAAGGAGGGAAAGGGTTGGTATTACATAGCTTGCAAAAAATGCAAAAAACAAGTCCAAAACAAGGATGGACAGACTACTTGCCCAAGATGCAAACAGAACTTTGATGGAGAAGTACTTCCATGGTAAGGGAATAATATAAAACATGCCAAGTATGTGATGTGATAAAGAATGAAACCTAATATAATTACTATTCATTGAAACAAGTATTGGATCACTGTAAGGATCAAGGATAACACATAATATGCAGATTTAACAATTTTCGGATTTAATGTGGAGAAGGTGCTGAAATATACTGCGGCTGAACATGTTGCATACGCTGAGCGTTGCGAGAAGGTAAGACACTTATCTACTCTTATGATTAATACATTTTATTTCCAAAAAAAATAAAAATACAAAACTGAAATGTTACATGATTTGTAGATGGGTGAACCAGAAAAAGCTACACAAGTGTTTGATAGACTAATTGGAGAAAAGTTTGGATTTAAGCTAAAGATGACCGGAGACAACATCGAAAAATAGTCGGACAGTTACACAGTTTTGAAAATTCATACTATGGTGAAAAAAAAAGAACATCTCCAATGAGCAATTGGGTCCGAAACCACCACAAAAAGACAAGCAACAGAAGGTCAGGCTTTTGGAGGATAAAACACGCCAAATAGAAAAGCAGCAAAAAAGAAAGAGGCTAAGGCGTATGGTAATTGAAAAGGAAGATGATGAGGATGCTCAAAAAGATGATGAAATGGAAGGGGATTTAGATGAAGAAGAAGATGATGAAGATGAAAATGATGAAAATGCTATGGTGAAAAAAAGTAAGACCACCACTGAGCAAAACATAAAGAGCCTAAGGCGGATGCTTTTAGAAGATGATGAGAATATAGATGAAAAACAAGATGACGAGGATGAAAAAGAAGGTGCAGGTGATGAAAACGGAGATGAAGGTGATGAGGATGAGTAGAGTGCATATGATTCTCTATTAGTGACTTGGGTAGGATAACTTTATTATTAGTTTCATTTTTAGTTATTCTTTCTTAGTAATTTCATTTTTAGTTTCATTCTTAGTGATTCTTTCTTAGTTCATTTCAGCAAAATTACTTTCTTAGCAATTTGATTCTTAAGTTATTATTTTCTTAGTTGAATATCAAATAAATGTTTGAGAACTATCTTAGTAACAGTTGTGAATTATATTTTCTTACAATAGGACACACACATCTTTACATTTTCAGCACAAATAGCAACTCAATTAACTTAGCCCCGTGCAACGCACAGGGAAGACCCTAGTCTCTAATAATTATTGCATAGCCGGCTAGTTTATCCAAGGCACTGACGGATCTACAGCTGGGCTAAAGGGGACTTTAGCCCGGGTAGTCCTCCAAGTCCACAAGACAAAAAGAAAAATTCTACTCCACCAAGGTTTCTAGTCCGGGCCTTACAAAGAAATTTAGCCTTTCTGGGTCCGTCCTTGATCCAAGGATACCCAGGCTGCGTCCACATTAATTCTGGGTGTTATCCTTGGTTAAAATCTTTGCTCTTTGCTGTACGCACTGTATTTTTGAAATTTCCGCTTTGAAACAGTATCTTTCGAGAAAGACAGAAACAAACCAATGACCAACTAACTTTCCACCTCGTTCACTCCGCCCAGAACCATATTCTTAAATACACCCCTCTGTATCTCCATCTCTGTAAATCTCGCCATTTCTCTCTAATCTCTTCCTCTGGTGATCCCTCTGTTACATATCTCAATAACAATGGAAGCTACAGCTTTAACTAATCACATAATCTCAGCATTCTCTTCACATTCATCCCAAACTTCTTCAAATCATAATTTCTTATTACCTACTACTACTTCACTCAAAAATCACAAGAGAATTTTATCTTCTAAACTTTCAATCTCTAACCCTAGATCTCAATTCGATAGAACCGTTACTGCTTGTGTTGCTTCTGTTAATGGAGAAGTTGAAGAGACTGTCAAAGATATTGTTCCAATCGAAAAGAAATTTCCTGCATACCCAACTGTGATGGATATTAACAAGATTCGTGAAATTCTACCTCATAGGTAAGAAAAAATTCTGGTTTTTGGGGTTTAACCCATGTTTTATTTTGAATCTGATTGTTAATTGGGGCTGGCAAAGTTGTGATCTTGTTGTTGTTTGGTTTTAGGTTTCCATTTCTATTGGTAGATAGAGTGATTGAATACAATGCTGGAGTATCAGCAGTTGCAATCAAGAATGTAACAATCAATGATAATTTCTTTCCTGGACATTTCCCAGAAAGACCAATTATGCCTGGAGTTCTCATGGTTGAGGTAATATTCATTCTTGATACCCTTTTTATGTTGAATGAATGAATATATATGATAGGAATTGCGGTAACAAATTGATTGCTCATTTTTTCTGTTATGAACCTTTGATGCCGAATATTGAGATTCAAAACTGCATTTGATTCAGTATTTTAGTTAGTTTTTTATGGTAGTATGTTGTTGGTTTGGTCGGATGAACTTGGTCGCATTGCTAGTGCATGTCCTGCTGGGAACATTTGTTAACACCAGTGCTGGTGTTCTGAGTTCCACAATGGAGAAATCAAAAATCGAAAACTAAGCAAAAGTATGTATTTATGTAGATTGATTGAGTAATCTCCCAAATCTTATAACTTAAATTAGGACATTATATTTGTGTAAATTAGTACAATGTCATATAGTATAATCTTGCTTATAGGAAAAAGAGTTAGTTAATTCATTTATGGTGTGATTAGTATAATGTTTGATTTTTACCCATATCATTCCCCTTCGTTTGTGATGGGCTTGGTGAGCCAACGGTAAAACCCCAGCCACTCCCCTATGAAAATAGGGTCGCGATATAGGCTTGGCGAGCCAGCGATAGATTAATAAAAGGCAAGAGCAGTAACAAGATGGGTGACCGCTTTGGAAGTCCTCGTGTACCTTTGATTGGTTGAAAACCAGTCATTCCCCTAGGAAAGGGCGGGAGCAGTACCAAGATGGGTGACTGCTTGGGAAGTCCTCATATTCCCCAATTTGATTGGGACTAAAGGCTTAGAAGAAGAAGAAGATCATTCCCCTCCATTTAAACATTACACTTAATGTTTGAAATACAATTTCCAGTTACAACCATAGGAATTCTCCTTTGTATGTTAGTGAGAAAACTAAGTTATAAGTGATTTTTATGTGTCGGACTGCTGTCACTTATGCCAGTACCTGAACAGCTGATGGGGAACCAAGTGTCTCAAAAGGTGATACATTTGGAGGTTACCTCGATTAGAATAGATAAGTATAGTGATCATTGCATGTTATTTTATTGAGAGGTGTACCTTACCTTTGTTAATAAACCAACAAGCACCATTGATAACAATTGCAGGAAACAGACATGCCTTTGCGGCCGTAACTTTTGATGGCAACAGCCCGCAATTGTTATTTTCATGTCTTGTCTCTCTTTGACTTAGTTATTTTTATCTGAGAATGTAAGTTCTAGTGAATCGCGGTTTATGATATTTATAGTTTATCAAGCCATGTCTCCAAAAAGTTCCATAGAAGAATCCGATGGATGTCTCTTAGTGGGTGTAGTATTGATTTTATTATCTTATAATAGATAGTATCACCACTTCTTGACAAATAACTTTTAAGTAAAAGTACACCAACCGTGAAAAATCTCTAGGATTCACTTGTAGAACCCGAACTCTTTTGGAAATATGGCATGACCTTAGGATGCGAATGTCATGAATCGCTGGATCCCACATGCTCAAGTGAATATGGCATGACCTTAGGATGCGAATGGCATGACCTTGTATGATTTGTTCACAAGATTTTCCACGAGAGAATCTCCGCCTGGTTGAAAATAATTTGTGGTAAAACCCATATGCAAGAGTTTGTTGAGAATTTGTTTGTGGCAAAATCCATATGCAAGAGTTTTTGCCATTACAGAACATCTCCTGCAGTAGAGGTACATATCCTAGACTAGAGGCAGGCACAATGTAGATGGTGATAACATTTTATGTATTACTAAACTTATTGGATTTATTAACTTAAAACTTTAATTTATTTCATAGTAACGTCAAAGATAAAATATAAGGTCGTATATGTTAGTAATATAATACACGCGGGTTACTAATTTTAAAGGAATGGATGAGTAAACAATATCTTATTACTTCTTTTTGTTTATTAATTTTTTGGTACGAATGAAAAACTAAACGGCTATTTATAGCCAGAAAACAAGTCGTTAGAACTTGAAAACTACACGTATGCAGTGATATGTCTGAATTCGGAAACATATAAAATATTAAATAAAGTAATAATATGTTGGTGCTTATCTTTAATCTGTCTAGGAGGTGGGATAATTGTCCAAAACTATCTCGATTGTACTCGAGTAGTAAAATGGTAAACCACCGCGTAATGACGTGTATATACAACACATACCATCTTTTGGTGGCATTGTTTAACCTTCTTATAATCGGTAAGATATGTGGACGATGTTCAATTATTAAAGGGTGCGACTAGATTGATATAAGTGGGGCATTGATAAACACGAGGATGGATGGTTTGACCAATTCACGAAAAACATTGCCATACTTTATCTTTTGCGCCCAAATTTGTATCTTCAAAACCATCGAAATCTTATATTATATGCTGCTCCCCTGCTTTTACCTGTCCTTAATAACCTATATGTATTACCCAGTATAAATAGGTCGAATAATACCATCAAAATATGACATATATTGTGTATGCACGTCATTATGGGGTGGCCCACCATTTTACTACTCGAATAAAATCGAGATAGTTCTGGACAACTATCCCACCTCCTTAAATGATCATGATAAGGATCAGAGTATTACTCAGTCTTTAAAATTTTGTATGTTTCTAAATTTGGACACTTTACCTAATATGTGTAGATATCTAATCCTACCGACTTACTTGTTTTGTGGCTATAAATAGCCGTCTGATTTCTCATTTTTAAATGCAGCCAAAATTAAGAAAAAGAAAGAAGTAATAAGATTGTGTTTGCTTGTTCATTCCTTAAGAGTTCTCATGGTTGAGGTAATTAGTCACGGTTGAATCTACATTTTTTTTATTGAATGAATAATATGATAGTAATTGTGGTAACAAAATGGTTACTTGTGTCTCCATTATGAACTGCTCATGCCGAACATTAAGATCTAAAACCGCATTTGATTCAGAATTGTAGTTAGTTTTTTTTTTCTTGTTGCATGTTGTTTGCCTGGTTGGATGAACATAGTCACATTGTTAGTGCACGTCCTAGTGGGAACATTTGAACACCAGTGCTGGTGTCCTGAGTTCCACAGTGGAGACATCAAAACGTCAAAATTAAGCAAAGTATGTATTCATGTAGATTGATTGAGTAATCTCCAGAATTTCATAACCTAGAATTAATATTTGTGTAAGTTAGTACAATGCCAGATAGTATCATATGGTCATAGTAAAAACAGTGAATTATTATCTCATAGTAAAAACAATGAATTATCTCATAGTAAAATCGATGAATTATCTCATTGACGGAGTAGGATTAGTATGATGTTTACCCATATCATTCCGCTCCATTTAAACATTAAACTTGATGTCTGAAATACAATTTCCAGTGACAACCATAGGAATTCTCCTTTGTACGTAACAAAACTAAGTTATAAGTGATTTTATATGTCGGATTGCTGTCACTTATGTGAGTACATGAACAGCTGATGGGGAACCAAGTGTTTCAAACGTGAAGGTTACCTCGAACAGAATAGATAAGTGTAGTGATGATTGCATGTTATTTTTCTTGAGAGGTGTACCTTACCTTTGTTAGTAAACCAACAAGCACTGTTGATAACAATTGCAGGAAAGGGACATGCCTTTGTGGCCATAACTTTTGATGGCAACAGCCCACAATGGTTATTTTGTCTCTATGTGCCTTAGTTATTTCTTATCTGAGAATGTAAGACCTCGTGATTTATGACATTTACAGTTTAGATCAAGTCACGTCTCCAAAATGTTCCATAGAAGAATTCTAGAGATTTCTCTCAGTGGGTGTAGCATCACTTTTTATATCTAATATAATAGACGGTTTCGCCACTTCTAGACTGATACGCTTAAGTGATGCTACACAAATCTTGAAAAATCTTTAGGATTCTCTTGTAGAACCCCTTTTGGAAATATGGCTTGATCTAGGTTGTGAATGTTATGGATCACTGGATCCCACATGCTCAAATCAAGGGTATGGTTCAGTCACACGATTTTCCACGAGAGAGTCTCTGCTTGGTTGAGAATTAATGTGTGTCAAAATGCGTATGGAAGAGTTTTTGCCATTATAAAACAATTCCTTCCTGCAGCAGACTTGCATGTCTTAGAGGCAGGCTTAGCACGATGTTGATGCAATTACTAACATAATCTTAAGTTTTAACTCTGACATCTTCTTGGAATTGTGCAATCACTTGTATACAACTAATTCTTAGAATGCTTATATGTTATATCTGTATGTTTGAGTTTAGGCTAAGTTCTGAAAATTGAAAGGATGATTGTCGAAAAGGGAACCTAGTCATTTATATGTGTATGGCGTGTAGTTATTATGATTTTCATTTAACATTTGGAAATAGTATCTGTTATCTTGATAACCACTAACGCATCGTTTTGGATACAGGCCATGGCTCAGGTTGGAGGTTTGGTGATGCTTCAACCTGAAGTTGGCGGGTCTCGTGAAAACTTCTTCTTTGCTGGAATTGACAAAGTGAGGTTCAGGAAACCTGTGATTGCAGGGGATACCTTGGTTATGAGGATGACCCTCATTAAATTACAAAAACGCTTCGGAATAGCAAAGATGGAAGGAAAAGCATATGTTGGAGGTGAGGTAGTATGTGAGGGTGAATTCTTGATGGCTACTGGTACTAGTGAATGATGTTGCTGCTGTCAGATATACCTTCAGTTGCAGACCTTTCTCAATCTGGATCGTATAAGAGGTAAAGAGTTTAAGGATTTCATTCAGAGGTTAGGTCTTCATGGTTCTAGATAATTTATCTTTTGGCATTGTGTTTGGATTCCTTAGGACCACAGATTCCATTTTTCCATTTTTATAGGAATGAACATTGTTATATTATAGCACATTTCAAAAATTATGAACAATTTATTTGTTCACCCATGCCAACTTATGTGATTCTATAGACTAGGTATATCTGTATGGCATTCTCGTTTCTCAGAGCTAAACTTGTTATGTGCTAGATGTATATTAGTTCTTGTAATCCTGTACTGTATGCTTAAACCATTGAAGTCTCGGTAGTGACCATGTTAGAACCAAAGGAATACAATCCACGTACTTAACAGTTTCTCTTTTGGCTTAGCAGATATATTGAATAGTAATCATGTTACATAAAGTATGTTTAAGATTACGTGTTTGCGTTCTTATGGTCTAGGAGGTGTATCTTGAGTTGATTATTAAGACTTGTAGTTTGCTGATATAAATTGTATAAAGCCCTTAAAGCGGAGTTTACTTTTACCTTAAACCCCACAACCTAATACACTTATGTAGAGCCTTTTTGCACAGGAGTGCTTTTCTCTATGCCCTAGTTAGTGGGAAACATCAATTATTTTAAAAGGAAATATTATAATTAGAACTACAAATCACAGTAGGTAATAAAGTTTGAAAACAAGAAAAAGAAAAGTGGGAAGGATAATTAACATGGTCCCTTGATTCATAGTAAGTGGAAGCTTTAAGTATATTTCTCTTTTAACAATTTTTAATCAACTTAGTATGCTTCTTTTTATAAAATACCTTTTACAGATACTTAAAGAAACTGTAAACCAGAATTATTTTTCTTGTCGTATTCAATTATTCTCTTAGTTAACTCTGATAGGTTGTAGAATTCTAACATCATTGTGTCAATAGAAAAGCTAAACTTGGGGCTTGTTCAGAGCATTTAACAGATGTACTTCCTGTCTCCCATTTTGGTCCCTAACTACTACAAGACAGTTTTTCATTGGTTCTCTTCTCACTAAACCCTAATAATGTAAGGATTCAACCTTTTATATGAGTTATGTAATGAACCCAATCAATTTCCGCCCTGTGGTTTGGACTGTAAATTAAACTACTGATCTGGATGTGTCTTGAGCCATTCAAATGGGTAGCACTTAATGTTGCTTAAAAACTTAGTCCAAACCGTTCAGAAAGTGTTAATGCTTATGTTATTAGGGCTTAGTGGGAAGAGAACCATTCAAAAGTTACCACATGCTGAACTAAAAGTTGGGTGAATTTCTTACGATAAGATGAGTATCTCTAGTTTGCTATTCTAATCCGTCATCATATGGTAATTGAAAACACGCGAAGCTCTATCTCACATGGGTCTATGATGCTATGTTTACACCATTTGTATCAAGTTTCGTCAACAATGAAGTGAGTTGTGTATGAGATTAGATATCTAGTTTTGCACTATCAATTTATATGTTTAGAGACTTTGTGAATCACTTGTCACATTCTATGTTTAGAGTTTTCGCTACTCACTTTTTTACATTGTTGATGAATTTTGATATAAATGATGGACAAGTAGTATGGCTTGTTTATGGGTAGCTAATTGATTCTTTTGTAACCAGAAGAATCTTATTAACCTATCTGATTCCAAACAATATATCTCAAGAATTTCCAGGTTCGTTTATGGGTGTATGATAATATGGACTATATATATGGTGCACATAAAAACTGTATTGGAAATTATAATGTATTTTGTACACCATTCGATTAAAGTCCGGTCACATAAATGATGTTTAACAAGTATGGCATTGTATGGGCAAGGTAATGGGTTTTCATGTAAGCAGAAGAATCCTAACCTATCAGATCCCAGACACTAGGTCCCAATAGTTCTTAGTTTTGTTTGTGGGTCTACGGTATGGGGTGCACAGATGTGTTGTTAATTTGACCCTTGATTTGATGGTACATTCTGTGGCTAACCAGACTTCATTCCCTGCACCTTGCACCAGTCTTGATTTTATTTCTCTAGATTCAGTGAGAGGTATTTTACATTCAAGATATCGACTCTGTCCCTTTTACCATGGTGTTCAGATTAAAGACTCCAAAGATAACGGAGTCTTTAAATTGCATTGATAGTGGATTGTTCGAGATTGGCCGATGGTATTGAACTGACAGTGCCACTTACGAGTTTTCTTGTGGATTCCATGCCAAAATCTTACCCTGATTTGGAAATGTCGGTCCGTTATCTTTTCACATTTACAGTTACGGTATAGATCAAGTTATATCTTATATCTTCAAGGAGTTTTAAGAAATAATCTTAAGGATTTCTCTTGATGAGTGTAGCATTTTTTGAGTGGTGCTACACTCGCCAAGAAAAACTTGAAGGTTTTTACATGGAACACCTTTGGACATCTAGCTTAATCTAGGTTAGGTTATGGACGTCATTAATCATTAGTGCAGGAGAAAATCCCTGTTGGATTAAGAATCATTGTAATTCTCTGTTTTCTTTATTCTAGCTTTCTTCATCCGGAAGTGCTAGGGTGGACCAAAGATTGATCCACCTTCCCTCCACCACAGGATTTGGTAGGGGTGAGGTTTTTAACATCTGAGTGGGACTCCAAAACAATATCCAATGGATAGATTTTGATAGTCGGCAATTGGTATACCAATTTTGGTCCACCCTTAGCTCTTCTGTTTCTTTCATCTGTTATGTGTTCACTGTTGGTTAGTTTACATAATGACTAGGGCATAAAATATGCCAAAAAGATCCACCAATTTCTAGAATTATGGCTTCAGATGTGTGGATAATATGTTTGGGAAGTAAACAAGACGGTGTCTAGGGCGTAAAATGGCATTTTCGTTTTTTGGATTTGAAACTGATATCCCCGCCATGTTTGGATTTGAAACTGACATGGTCGCCATGTTTACCGCCTAAGCCAACAGTGTCCATATATATAAAATTGGTGAATGTTTTTGATTGAATGTCAGTCTAAAGGTGGTAACCATTCGTACATGGAATAATATTATAGAGGGCTGGGTTTTGCTAGTTATTCTGCATGATTAAAATGATAGAGCAACATGCAAAATAAGACGTAAATGGAAATCACAAACAAAAGATAGAGAGCAGGAAAACAAAGGAAAAGTTGACACATACATTATTAACGTGGTTCGACAACGGAGTGTCTATATTCAGGAGGTAAAAAAGGATTAAGGTGTTTAATTATGAGTTTTCGGTTCCATCAATGGAACTTCATTACAAGCTCCTGAAGTTCAGAGAGTTAAGATGGTAAGAAGAGAAAAGAAAGAAGTCTCCTCTCTATAACTTAATCCCTTTGATACATCATAAGAAGTCACCTCTTATGATGTATGATTGTTGCTGCTCAATTGGCGCTACGAAGTACTTTCGACTTGAAGCATACATGGGGCAAGCCAAGTACTAAAAATCAGATACTGACGAATATCAAAGTCAAGGTAGTATGAATCTCAGGATTTCAGGATGTTCCAGAATTTTGGTAAAGAATAGGGATAAGTATTAATACTTGGACGTAGTATGTTCTTCACCGAAATTGCTTCACAAAGAGCGAAAAAGCCAGACGAAGGAAGCACTGACCAAAGCATGGAAGAGCTAGGCGAAAGGGATTTTTCTCAAGAATCATTCACCCACAACCATGTAGATACCATAATCTCCACGAACACCTGGCAAGCGCCTATAGGGGAAGCAAGATAAGACAAAGCGACGGCGTGTACCAGAGCAACTCTAAGAGTGCTTCAATATTAAGCTAAAGTTATTTAAGTGATCACCTACAAACTTTTTCTCCTTAAATACAAAGGGATTAGGTTGTAGATAGGGGATTTTTTCTTTTCTCTTCTGATCATCATAAAACACTCTGAACTTCAGGAGCTTGTAATGAAGTTCCATTAATGGAACCAAACGCTCATAAATAAACACCTTAATCTTCTTTTATCCGTGGATGTAGACACTCCGTTGTCGAACCATGTTTATGACGTTTGTGTCAATGTTTCCTTTACTTTTCTGCTCTCTATCTTTTATCTGTGATTTCCGTTTACATCTTATTTTGCCTATTGCTCTATCATTTTAATCAATTGGTTGTGATACCAGATAAATGATAGTCACACCTAAAATGAGACCCAAACTTACCCATCCTAGAGATTAGTAGGAGTACGGTTCAGGATCTCACCCTAATGTGAGTATCGGGATAAACTGTGGGACTGATTCCATTATATGTCTAGGCATTTTCGGTCCTTAAATGTGAAACAATACTGACTTAGTGGAGACTATTACTGGATACAGTCTAAATCTTAAATCCAGGAATGATGAATTCTTTTGGAAAATAGTTGATATTACACAAACTTTTTAAAGACCATTTGCATACCAATCTTAGGCTTTCGAATACGACTCAGAATTTCTAAAAGGATTCTTTATTACTGGATTTAGGGTTTGGATTGTGTTCGGTAATATACTACATTTGCATTGGCCTGCCTCTGTAGCTTCGGATGAGTAGATACAGCTTTCTTTTACCTTCTGCTACCTGTGGTAAAGATCTTTTCCTGTTTCTATTATCGGAAAAATAAAACAAAAAGGTCACAGTAGTACGGGTGCTGAAATACGAGTATTTTGAACTAGCAATGGAACTTTCTGTGTGCTCAAGTGTAGTCAAATCCCACCTTCCCAGCAAAGGAGCTTGAATGACTTCAACTTGACTTTGATCTCTTCCAGGAAACCTTTTTTTTTTTAAAACTCACATCCTCTTTTCTTTTTCCTTTTTCTTTTCTCTAACAGTCTAACTACTAATATCTTTATTTTTCTTTTTACTTTGACATGAACATGAAACTTCGATGTTTGCTTTAATTCTTCATCAACAAATGGTTACTTTCATTTTTACAGTTCCTGGTGACCAAAAGCAATAATTTTGTTCATATCAAATAATGGCATCAAAAATTGCTTTAGAAGGTGTTTGGAAAAAGCTTCACAATAACCTAATTAACGGTAATTATTTTGTAATGTTTAGATTTATGTAAATTTTTAGTTTTATTTTTAATTATTTATTTATTTTCATTTTTTCTTATCTAAAATTTCGATTGAGCAAAAAATAATAATTATAATCTGCATTTGATTGCTGCAAATGCCGGTCGCCTTCGAAGGGAACTATCTTGATTATCCATATATCCTACTCATAATGTGAATTAAAGAATATATACATTGCTTCTTCTGTAGTTCTGTTCTTATTATTATCCGGCCATACAAGTGAATATTCTTGGTCTACACATTCAAACTACAAAAAATTATAATTTTTGTCACTGTCAATTTAGTCGATGAACTAGCCAAACTAAAAAGAAAGAAAGATACTGTACTATTTTTGATTATTTTTCTAGTATAAACAAATGTAAAATTATTGGTGGTTGTTACAGTGGTTTAATCATATGTCTTGAAGCTTCATTATTTTTAGTTTAGGGGATTCTTTAATCCTAAAAGACTAATTTTTTAGATGATGAATTATCAAAGTTCTAAGTATGTAGGGAAAAAATATACAATCAAAATGTATTTGCAGATAGAAAACCTGCCCACCAGATCATAAAACAATCCCTAAGTTGGAAAAGAATCCTCTTGATGAGATCTTAATTGTTGATCGTGATTTTGTCATTTTGTCATATGTAGAAAACAGCAATGGGGATGCATATAAATGAGTTCCTAACATTAGCGAGTCAATGACCCCAGAATCCACTCCATCATTCCTATTGCTTGTGGGTCTTTTTGTATGTATTATTATTCTGTCTCTTGTATGTAGAAAATTAATTTGCTTAAAAACTAGTTATTGTGCAGGATTGATACAGATATGTTGCACATGATCTTGAGTTGGACATGCAGGTGGAAATTAAATTATTTTTAATGTAATGAAATTTAATTAAAAGACCCAACTCCAATTTATGTTGTTATTTCTCAATTAACAAATTTATCACAATTTTCTTTTTCAATATGTTTCATGATTTTATTTTCTCATAAGTACGCACAATAGACCAGGGGCGGAGCCAACCCTTGCACCCCTTATATGGTTCCAAAGCTAAAATTCAAACAACGGGTTATTTACAAGCTTAATTTTGCTTCTTTGCATCCTAAAAAAAATTGTAACTCAAAACCAAAAGTTTGCACCTCCAACCTAGAAATTTTGGCTCCACCCCTGTAATAGACTAGCTACAAAATATAGACATGACAACTCTTGCTTGATTTATTTTGCCCCAATGCCATGCCATGCCATGCCAGTTACTCGTATCTCGATATTTAGGTCGGTTCCTATGGGGTGACTAACTGATACATAATATGTCATGTCAGGTGGCCTGATAAACTGGCCACGCCACTGTGATAATATTGTTAAGCAATGGAGTCTCTATCAAACGATAATGACTTTCTCTATCGTATATAAATAACACCGTTCTCTTCCGTTTTCATTCGTATTTCTTCTTTCCTTCTCCAGAGAGCAAATGAGAATAATTTTTTTGAGCAATTACTTTAAAAATGAGTATCAAAACAGCTAGACAAAGAAAAAGAAACAAAAAAGGCAAAGGAAAATCCATCTCCGCAATATGTGATAGCGTCTGGATTCAGGATAAAGAAAAAAAGTTCGCAAATGTTAGACAACTAGTTGGACATGGTGTATTACCTACACATATATCTAGTCATCTCGAGCGAGTTGGTTTACCTAAACTAAGAAGTGGGTGGTCTGAGATTAATACTGTGTTTGAGCTCCTTCCCTTACCTGTTCAAGACGACGTGCCAAGATATCCTTGGCAGTGTTTATATTATATGAAAAGCAAAAACCACAAATCTCAAGTTGTGCGAGTTATATTAGAACGTTGACGGAATACTACAAATACGTTCTTTTTCAAGGTTTTCGAATGTGCTAAGTTTTACTTTTCCAATCCAATTGTTAATTGTAGTTAGATTCAATGTTTAGTTTTAGAGACAAACTTTAATTATAGTTATGTTGTTTTCATGGTTTACACAGTTAGTTTTGTACATGTTGATGGGAATAACATGTCAGGGAAATTTACTTCCATTTAACCAATTAAAGTAGGAATTGGAAGGAAGATGAAAACAACTACTTCTCTTGTACTCAAATAGTACTTGAGGAAAGCCAGAATCCAGAAAATTAAACGCAAATGGAATAAGAGTGTTTGGGTTGAATATTTTTTGAAGCGCCATGCTAAGAGAATGACAGTTAACTTAAGTGAATTTTTCCTTGCCGATGATCCCGAGGTTGAACGCATTTTTGTGATATACGTGTTAGACCGAATTGTTTTCCCCAATGCTAGCTCAATGCCATTAGTTGGTTTTCTCGAAGATTTAGCTAAAGCACCAACATATGCATTATTAGGTGAACTGGCGAATGCACGATTGTTACTTCAGATAGCTTGAATGGATTTTGGGTCGTATTGGAGACGAGAACTACAATCCGTTTCTATTATTTGATTCATTATTGATTTAATTGTTAAGATGGTAAATGTACCAAAAAAACAATGTTTATCAATGTTATTTTCAGTATTTATTTGATTCATTATTGATTTAATTGTTAAGATGGTAAATGTACCAAAAAAACAATGTTTATCAATGTTATTTTCAGTATTGGTGGTATACTTAGTTCGTTGTTTGGAACCTGATCTTCACAATAACTGTATGTTTTTTCCAGTCGTGTACAAATACAAAGCCGATAATTGGATTGGTCAGATGAATGATGGTCAAAATGTCGCTGCAATTTAGAGGATGCAACAACTGTAAACATAAACGAGACGCCGTATAATTCTCTTAACGAGTACCATCAAGAAACAACACATAAAATGCTACAATTAAGTCTTAAGCGAGTTGTGTTTTACGGTTCTGGTAATGGTCAAGGTATTTGGTACCAAGGAGAAAGACTATTTTTCAGCTACAAGGGAGAAAGGTAAAAGCAATTTACCCCTTTCCAACCTCGATAATTTCACATGATGATTAGATAAAGTTATTAAATAATGAAGAACATTGGGAAGAAGCTGAAGATTTGATCCAAATCCCAAAGAATAAATTTGATTAGTATAGTTGGTTCTAGAAGATTTGCAAGCCAAATATTAATGTGTAACCACAAAACTGGGTAGTGTGGACTTTCCAGCAATTGGTAATATGCCACTTACTGATCTTCCATCCCAACCTCCACCACCGACGGGCGAAGCATGTACGTATTCTAGTAGTCAAACGGGTTCGTCAAATATATCTCAAATATCTCGGGATGTCAAAACTTTATCTCCTTCAGAAGATATTATTAGTGTTCAAATTAGTTATGAATGTATGTATCAGTGGTATCCATATTACGGGATGTTGTCATCACCAGAAGAGTATCAAAATCAGTTGACTTTTCACTTGAACCAGATACGGATCCAAGAGAAAATTTGACGTTTGCAATGCCTGACACTCCAAAAGTTTCAAGTTATGATGGTATGAGTGTAATTCGTGTTGCATAGGTTCACGTCGTTCCGTTATAGGAAGAAGTACTCAAATGGGTTTAGGTCGTGATGGCATGAATATATACAAGCCCTGGTGGTAGTATTCAAACAGGTCGTGGAAGTCGTAGAAGTCGTCATTCTTCTCCAAATTTAGTGGAAGAGACTCAGATAGAAGAAGGTGATAGAGGATACGTAAACATGATGGATATCCAAATCCAGGATCCTCGTAGTTTCTTGCAAACGCCCCAAGGTCAGGTACAAACTCCTGGTGGTATATTGAACATTGATGCCTAACTTCTCATAAAACTCAACAAATTCTTGTACCATTTCAAGGTTTTTCAAAATCGCCTGATGCTACTCAACCACCATCTCATACTCAGACTGGTGAGCTTACGACTATGTTGGATTAACAAGCAATGAATATATATTCCGAGTTCAAAAAATCATTAGTTTGATTGATGTAATTCCATTTGATTGTTGTAATTTCTTTTAGATCATTTAATGTAATTGTACTTTTATTTGATAATGAAAATCTACTTTTACACTTATACTTATCTTAACAATTAAGAAAAAATAAAAAATTAAAACATATAAATTGGACTATATTTAGGCATCACTCTTAAGATCTTATAACAACTTAAATATTGGAAGTCTTTGCCGTTGATGTAGAACCACTTCGCCCGACAACTTTATTCAAGGTTTCACCACTCCTCATTTTCGTCCCGGTTGCCCTATCAAAGCAACATACAAATTAACATTCTTAGATATTAAGTTGAACCGACCACTCAACACCGTCGCATAATTGACGATGTTGAGGTTCATTGTTTCTTCTTTAATGTTCAGAAATACGTTTTCCCAAAACGGCATGGTTTGGAGTGCTCCACCAATAATGGGGCTATCAGTAAACAAAACATATTTCCTGCAAATGTAGTCATCTTATGCAATACTAAAATTTCGACTTCTTCCTCCTATTTGATATTGCACATTGGCTCTTGCTTTTCTTATTTCATTTTGCACATTGGCTCAGTTTACAGCTCTTTGATTTTCGGCAGCATGTTGGTTTTCTATGTGTTCATATTTTAAAAAATTGGAAGAGCTAAGAAAATATGGAGAAGGTGTGAGTTGAAATGAAATTGGAATTGGGTATTTATAGGGTGATGGATTTATGGCCGTTAGATGAGATATACTGGACGATAGGATGTCGTGTCTCTACCACTGCCTGTTTAGGCTGCACAGTTCGATGTAGTTTCAATCGAGCGGTCGAGACTCCACTAATCGGTAGAGACTACACCTTTCCTGGCTAAGTGATAAATTTTTCACTTAGCCAGATCAGTTTTCAAGTTTTCCTTACCCATGGTGATTAGAAAACTGGCAAATCTGATGATTTGCCAGTCCTATAGGAACCGACCTTACATATAACACAACTCATGTCCGAGAACTCTAAATATTCAGAATAATTATCCCCTCAAGGTAGATGTCATTATACAAAATCTTAATATCATGTATTAGTGATAGGAGTCAGGTATTCTTTTAAGAAGGTATAAGCAATACCCATTTAGTTTACCCCTTCATGCTCCAATTTTTTTTTCTTCAACAAGTAAAGAGGAAGCCTTAGTGATAACGTACAAAAATTTCTGCCTGAGAGACCAATAAAACATCGTCTGGCTTCATAAACGCAGTAACATTACAGTTTCTTAAATAATAAAGGAGCAGGCTTACATTTGATCCATACCATTCTAAGACTTCTTGAGGTCGGTTCCTATGGACCATGGGGAAAAAGGAATCATGTGGTATGGAAAACCAGCCATGCTAGGGAAAAGTGTATAACAACGTACATTCTATCGGATGATAATCTGAAAAGCGCTAGAGATATAATGATTATCGTTGGCATTGTAAACTTTCTATGAAAATTTGATCGTTAAACGACTATTCTGTAACAGCTATTTTCCCCTACTTCATTCATATGTATACACACGCCCCCTTACTTAGTAAAATTACTCACATCTATTTTTACGTATATTAAGCATGTTTCTTTACCTATATTCTCAATTCTAAATTTCATAATCAATAGAGAATTCCGATGACGAGAGGCAAATTCATATGAATCCGTTTAAATCACAGCAAGAAATGCATCTTTAGATGTTGCAACAACTTGATGATGAGGAAGATGAAGATATAGAAATAAACAACACTCTGATGCCCGTACATTCGAGCCAAATACCTAGAGTTCCTGAGTCAAAATAAGTATTCACAAGAAGATATACGTATCGAGTGAGGGAATGGTTCCACCATAAGCTAATGTACAATTATTTTTTTACCAATTTGTGTGTTTTGTAATCAATATTTCCAACGTCGATTCTTCATGTCTGACACTTGGTGATAAAGATTATTAATGAGCTTTGACGCGTATAACTTCAATTTAATTATATCAGTTGGATGCATCGAATATTAGAGGTCATGATCCTTAACAAAAATTTACTTCGGCCCTAAGTTAACTAGGTTATGACAAACCTGCGGACGCAAACGATGAGTACCTTCTCATCGGAAAAAAAAACTTCGTTCAAGTATCTTTCATTGATTTGTTAAGTAATAATTAATCATTTTGGTCCTACGTATTTACGAAAACCAACCAAGGAAAACAGTTGAGAAATATTGAAGCAAAACGAGGATAGGTGATTCCAAGGAATACTAGATAGTCTTGATTGTATGCATTTGGTGTGGTTGGGATGCCCTACTTATTGGGTCGGTCAATATGATGGTGATTACCCAAAAACAACTGTTGCCCTTGAAGCTGCTGCTTCTTATGATTGTTAGATATGACACACTTTTATTTTGTCTTCCGTGTTCGCAAAATGATATTAATGTTTTGCAAAAACCGCCTCTGTTTGAAGATCTAAAGTATGGAATTAGTCCCCAAGTCCATTATATAATCAATGGTAATTAATACGCTCACGGGTATTATTTCAGATGGGATATATCTAAAATTGTCAACTTTGGTTCAATGTTACCGTCAACCCCCAGCTGAAGAATTAGGTCGTTCATACCAGCATTTAAACAGTAAGCAAAGGGGATTGAGAAAGGGTGGGGAACGAGCTTTCGGGAATTCTGAAGCTGAAATTTTCTATCATTTTTGGGTCATGTCGTTATTTAAGTGCTCTTTAAATGCACAAGACTATGCTCGCTTGCATAATTCTTCATAACATGGTAATTCAAGAAACCCGTCAAAATAAGGATTGGATTAACCATGATGATGAAGATTTGATGCTTGAGATTCGACCAGAAAAAGGCCTTCTTGCAATAATTTGTGCAAATGGATAGTTACTTTTTTTGTTCATCTCCTACTTTGAAATTTCCGGTCAACCGCTCTTTGGTTCTTGACGATCTTCTGATGTTCCATAAACTCCACCATGTTAAAACTGTTGGAGCGTCGCCAGTCTTGCATTAACTGTTTCTCCCTAGTAATTTTCTATTAGTATCATCATTGAGAATTAAGTTGGAATTTGAGTTTGTTGTGGTACCTGGTGAAGAAGTTGGATTTGATGGAGTAGTGAAAATGATGAAGAATTTGGTGTTGAGAATTGTATGGTGATCTGTCAGGTACTCGTTGCATAGTTTCAAAGAAGTCTGGATTATATTTGTTCAACACTTTTTAAAATTTGGTAACAACTTTCAAATTGGAATTTTTTCCATTTTGGCGTTGCCAATCTGTACAATACTTTCTTTCCACATCAACATGAATAACACCACTCTTCCGGCTCTCTTGGGTTGTAATATCGCAACAACATATAAGGCGGCTTTCTTATTATTGTAATGAAGTGTTGAGACAACCTATTTGCATCACGATCATTGATGTTCTTGGGTTTTTTTTTTGTTTTTTTTTTTTGATATTTCAGAAAAATGTAATTATCCCACATGGTATTACCATGTTGTTATGCACTGTCGATACAATTTTGGGTAAAATAAACATAATTACGAAAAATACA
>NW_020618823.1:1597077-1609719 GCF_003573695.1 Papaver somniferum | reverse complement strand
AAAAAAAAAAAAAATTATGAAGTGTAGAGAAGGTGTAATTAGTTTATCTTGTTTAATATTAGAAGAATATTGAAAGATTCAGAAATTCTAAAGAGATTTAGAAATTCTAGTGTTGGTTGAAATTGAATTTTTATATGGAGTGGATTCCTAACCGTTAGATGATGAACTATTGAGCGATGATCATAGGGTCGAGTCATATAAAGATTATCGTTGGCACTATAATGACCGTCGAGCGATTTAGAAACCACCGAATGATGAAGTCTCTATCACATATGCCTAAGTGGTATATTTAACACTTAGACAGTTATGTTGGCCAGTTTGCGGTACCCCCATAATGGATGCAAAAGTGTCAAACCGGTGCATAAGAACATGCCTGATTAGTAGAGAAACCAAGACCAAAAAAAAATAAAAAAAATCATCTATCTTTTCACGAGTTAGCTGATTGATGCTTCTGTGAAAGTTGGAGTCAAAATATTCCCTGTACTTTTCTTTCATAACCCTTTTTGATGTAGCTTAGGACTTGGGTATCCTCAGTTTCAAAAATAATACCGATTTTCTGAAGTTCCTTAGCCCAATTTACTGCGAGGTCCTTAAGATAAGCCCATTTTTAAGAATCTATACCATATTATAAGAAGTCCCATTGAATCTTATTTAGCTTATTTGTTAGCCCTAACTTGATTTGAAATAATTGGGAGACTCTAATGAATATGTAACTCCCTTTATATTGCGTAAGTTTTTTTTCTTCTTTAATATAATCTTTTCTTCGAAAAAAAATAATAATCTTATTTAGCTTGTGGCAGTAATGGTTTTGCAGATTGATGACAATTTAACAACCTCCATGCCCCATAACACCACTGTCCATGGTAGGCTCGAAGCCAATGCACATTATGACATTAGCGACAATTTTACTAGTTTTTGGTTTTTACCGGAGATCGTTCTTTCATTCTATTCCATAGATGATTCGTGTATGGACAACTGACACGAACACAAAGATAACGACAAAAACCGAACAAACAAACTGTGGGACCCAGTTTTCCTGCCACCTCGCATCTGGAGCTCAAGTGGACCCCACTCTGACGTTTACGTCTTTGAATATTTCGAAGTGAAAATAATAATTCATCAAAATAAATAATTATATTTATCAAAATTAGAGGAAAAAAGAGACACATGTGGGCCCATTAGAATGGACCTAAATAATTGACATGTACAGTGAGAGTCCATAATTAATTGCTGAAAATGATTCTACACAATGAGCGTGAAGTGTGGTCGTATATCACCGGACTAGCCAGTCTTGCTCAAAATAATCACTCCGGTCTCTATAACCAATTATTATCCGGAAATTCTAGGAACCAAAGGTAACTTAATATCAAAATTGCCAAGTATTGACGAACATGTTGTGTTGGGGTCGATAAACAGGATACCAGTATGAGCAGGCTGATAAAAATTCAGAGACTCGGTAACAAAAATTGGTATCATCCCGCTAATGTTGATATCTCCTTGATAATGGTTTCTATATCTACCTTTAGGTGGTCTCCGTTTTCAAGCTCTCTTCTGTATGATGGAGGCAGTATAGGCGGGTGCCTAGAACCCCAAATTATGACTTTTGTTAACTTGTATACCCGTATACATGTTAAGGTTTAATAAAGAGTTATTTTATTTCATTGGAAATTGTGTTTTTTTTGTCTTATTCTACTAGAAATTGGTATTTTTCGGATGAAAAACAACAATTTTTTTTCCCAATGCAAAGAATCATTGTCTTCAATGCAATAAAACAAACAAATCTTGTTTTCAATGCAAAAAATAGTTGTTTTAATGAACCTTAACCTGTATACTGGGCGCAATTTTTTTGATTTTTTTTCTTGTTATGGTCAATTTGTAACACTTATAAGTGTTACTAAAGTGTCTGCCACAGTTAATCACTTCACAGATAATTGTAACAGTTATAATTGCTAGTAAATACCATGTAACCTCTATAAACTCTCCAGTTTTTTAATTTTGCGAAACCTATAACCGATGTTGCAGTTGTTTTTGGACAAAACACAAGCTTATAATCCAAGATCTAACAAAATTCTAAAAAAAAATTAGGCGGCCTCCGACCGCACAGCCGTATTTCAAGTTATAGCTTAGATATATATTAATTTATCTCTCCCTAAAAAAAATTCTGGCTTTATCCCTATATCGATGGTTTCTAAAAAAAGGCCCATATTTTTAGTTCATCTAGGGTACCCATTTCTATAAGTCGGCCCTGCTTCCCGTCTCACACAAGCAGCCAATCTAGCGGTGGTGGACAAAACTGAGAGCTAATTTGTAAGAATCCTTGCACGTCCACTGATAAAAGTCACCGGGCGGCGACGGCACCAAGCACATCCACCCGTCCAGAAAAACAGAATTATGATCAAATTGCTTCTGTTTATAACAGTAACCTAGTACAGTTGAGGCTCTGAACATTTTTTTAACTAAAGTTGCCGGTTAAGATTACGGCTCCCAAAGAATTGGGAACTGGAAGTAAATAAATCATTTGACTGCAAATAGCCCAGTTCCCGTACACACTACACACACCATAAAATCACAGAAACAAAAAAGATTCATCATTTTTATTATATCATCCTCCCTTCGGTAACACCATCAACCGCATCTCCTGACCGTTGGATCTAACGGATGACAAAAGATATAAATACACTTTAATGGAGTAAAATAACCAAAAAAAAGAAAACAAAATTATTAACAAAAGGGACTGACAAAATAATAACAAAAATACAAAATTGATATTAAAATAAAGAAAATCACTGACGTGGACGTTTTGTTCATATAAAAACATCAACGGTGTAGATTTCATCTCCTACCTTCCTCATTTCGTTTTTAACTCCCCCCTCCTCTTCACAATTCTCTTCTCCCCTCTCTTCTTCACTCCTCTTCCTCTCTCTCAAATTCTCTGAAGAATTTCTCTTTTTCTCTAAACCAGAGCAAAAAATTTCTTTTTTATTTCTATATAGGTTATAAAGATGATGTTAGGAAAGAGACCAAGAGTACCACCAGTGTTCAGAAGAACCACAAGTATTACAGAATTTACTATAGATCTTCTTGACGTAGAACCCATTAATGGTGATGATGTTAATAACAACAACAACTATTTAACAGTTGATCAGAGAGTGTTATCGACTATATCACCAAGAAATTATACTAATTTAAGAAGTCCATTATCTAATTCATCAGCTCAAACTTCTCATTTCTTAAGAGCTTGTGGTCTCTGTAATCGTCGTTTAGCTCCTGGTCGTGATATCTACATGTATAGGTATACCTTTTCTTCCAATATTTCCATTTAAACAGTGAATTTCAAGGTTTTTCCAGAATGGGTTTTGTTTTCTTGGATTCAAATTTCATTTATTTATTTATTTTTATTTTTTTTGTGATATATCAACGAATTTAAGATCTGATTATTTTGTGATTTTCTTGTGACAGGGGAGATACAGCCTTTTGCAGTTCAGAATGCAGACATCAACGGATAATTGAAGATGAAGCGAAAGAGAAATCATCATCATCATCGCCGTTTAGACCAACAACAAACAGAGAATCTTCAACAATAACCGTTGGATCTACAGGGTGTAATCAAAGTGGACCTGTTGCTGCAGCATAGCATCAGCTTCAAAACTGAAATTAATGGGAGTCTTTGTCTTGTAATGGAGGGAGGAGGGGTGTGATTAATTTTCTGTCTTGTATGCAATTTGGCAGTATTTTGAGAAGAAGAAGAATCAAAAGAAAGAAAAAAAATTGCAAAAAATTAGGGTTTATCATGTGGATAACTAAAAGTATATTTTGTATTTCTTCCTCTGTTTTGGTTTTCTTGGGGTTTTAATATGAACGGAAGATAATTTCTGGACCTAATTTTCTCATTCCTCTGTTTTTGTGGATTTAAATTTTGCTTAGGTTCTTAAGAAATTCCATACTTTACTGTTAAATCTCGATAAATTAATAAAACTGTGATCGACAAATGGCCGGCAATGACCTGAATTATTACCGGAAAAAGATATGAAAATGTAAACCCATGTCCATGTTAAAATTCTAGTGGATTCCCATTTTAGTAAACCACAGTACATATTTCGGATTCTTCGTGGTACTTTACTATGTTTGGTGACATAGTCACACTGGAATAAATTCCAATGAATCAATTCTGTTTCTACACAAAGTAAATGTTCCATGAAAATAATTAAAAAGCACTCTGTACTCTACAGAATGAATGATGTTACAAATCCATTTTGTAAATTAATTCTCTCATTTTCATGGTGATGATGAAATTGTCAAATTGCAATTGGATAGAGGACTAGTTCAATAGGACTGCACCAAATCTATGCCAGTATGGTACGGGGATGACCGTACTCGTACTATTTCCGGTAAGTTGAATTGTTAAGCCTTGGAGACAACAAATACTGATGGATGTAAAGTGCAAGCAACACAAAGTGTTCTTAAAAAATTTAAGGAACACAGAGATCTATCAAAATTTGGGGTGGCACAGATTGAATACAATTTGGAGAAAACAATGTTAAGTTTCCCCTTGCAAGTGTACCTCATGATCTAAAGTACAATTCTAAAATAGAAATCTTAGACTGCACTTCATATTCAAGGAGTAGCATCTAAGTATTCTGCATCATATGTGCAACAAGTTGGGATATTTATACTGAAAATGAGATTTAGAATTGCAACTGACATAGTGTTGTTTTTTGTTGCCTTGGTGTTAACTCCATTGTGTGCAAGTTGGGGAGAAGTGAACAATGCTCTATAAGTTAAGATTGTAGAATCTTAGGGGTTTCAGTCAGGAGTTTACTCTGCTTCAAATTCTCTGTGTCTTGTGCTTACCTCAAGCTAGCTAGTTGAGTGAATTAATGGTCTAACTACATCCAAAATTAATGGAGTTGAACTAAACTCAAATTGCAAAAACTAGTCAACTTCTTGTGTTCCAAAAATTATGTATTGAATTCCATAAAAATTGTAGGAACGCAACAAGTTGGGAACCAGTAAGCTATCGGCTGTCTACTGTCTAGAATGCAGCATACAAGTTTTATTATTAGAGTATTAAAAGTAACTAGGACGTACAAATAACAAGGAATCGAAGGAATCAAGGAGAAGAAGAAGTCACTGATGACGAATGAAGTGGTTTTATAATCAGATCCAAGAAATGACGACATGCCTAAGAAGCAAGTACCTAATCAGGAAACAGGGTTAAGTTCACACTACTATGAATAATGTGCAAGATGCTTCCCTAGAACTTTGTTCCTAGTTCAAACTGTATACAGCACTACTTTGTAAACCTAGGCCACATTTGAACATCTATTTGGGTCACCCAAATGGGGGTAGTGAAAGAAGGACCACGTGTAGCCCTAGGCTTGACTGCGTTTGTTTTGGAACGATTTTTTGGGACCATGGTTTATTTTTGGTAAAGATATTAGAAGTAAATTTAGGTCATCATTTATCTAGATATTTATATTAATAACTAAATTACCCTCCTGATTAATTTTAAGTGATGATTAGTTAGTGTTAATAATAGTTAGTATAATGATTAGTGAGATGATTAAGTTAAAGATAATTAGTGAGATTAAAAAATCAGATGTTTTTTTTTAAAGAAGTAGAATTATTGAGAGAGTAAAGTTACAGAAGATGAAGAAGGAAAACATGAAAAACAATGGATTTTACCAACCACAACTGGAGGAAGGGTATTTGGGTACTCAGGTGTGCTTCAAACTTAGATAATGTTGGTTGAATTGCTTCAAACTTTCAAAAAAAAAATGAAAAGTTTTATGTAGATTTGGGTCAGTTCAGTTACCATATGTCAAGAACATGTAACCGAACACACCTGAAAGTGTAGTTCGGTTACGTTTTCCAAACACGCAGGTTACGAACTCGTTCGTTAATGGAGGTTTTGGTCGTACAATGTAATGTTCGGTTACCTAGGATAAAATGGTAGGTAACCGAACTTTGAACTTAACAATTTATTTGGGTACATCTTGTGTGTTCGGTTAGTTCGCAAACTTCAACGCAACCAAGTTCCTAACCGAACTGCAAGTTAAAAGTAACCTAGTGTTAGAAGTTCGGTTGGTTCGCAAACTTCAACATATTTTGCGAATCAACCGAACTGGGCTTATATATGCATATATGCAATTAGGCAAACGTTCGGTTACTACGAAATTTATTTCTTGGCGAATTAGGTAGAGTTCGGTTACGAAGTTTCAAAGGTAGAGTTCGGTTACAAAGAAAACTTAACATTTTTGCGAACGAACCGAACTTGTGGACTTCTCATTATTTTCGTAAACTAAAGTTCGGTGATATCCTTATTTTGTGAAGGAACCGAACTTATGGACTTCTGTTGTTCTAATACAAGAAGTTCGGTTAAAAGTATTTTTTACGAATCAACCGAACTCTATTGGCTAAGTTCGGTTACTTTGTAGTTTTAAATTTTTTTTGCGAAAAAACCGAACTCTATTGGCTAAGTTCGGTTATTTTGGAACTCAAGATAGTGGCCGCAACAACACAGTTCGGTTAGACTGGATTTGCTTTTTTTTTTTTTCGGTTCTAAGGGTGGAGTTAGGTTACTTTGTAGTTTTAAAATTTTTTGCGAAACAACTGAACAGAGAGTTCGGTGACTTAGTTTTAAATCCAATAGAACCGAACTGTTCTTCGTGTTCTTCATTTTCAAGAAGTTCGGTTAGTAAACTAGGGTTTTCTGGAAAATCGGCCTAACCGAACATGGCTCTGTAACTCCTACTAAAACCCTATTCTGATGATTTCTATTCGATTGAAGCAATCAAAATCAAATTAAAATGAAGGGTTTGTTGGAAAATACCTCCGGAGTGGTCCCATGGCAGAATCAGGCTGCGGCTGGCGTCTTTTATACTCGATGAAATTATCATGTAACAGAACTTAATTGTGATTGCATTGATGTTGTTAAATTTCTTAAATAGGCGGTGGTGGTGGTGGTAATCAGTGGTTGGTGGTGGTGATAATCGGAGGTGGTGGTGGTGGTGGTGGTAATCGGCGGTGGTGGTGGTAATCGGTGGTTGGTGGTGGTGATAATTGGAGGTTGTGGTGGTGGTAATCGGTGGTGGTGGGCGGTGGTGGTGGGAGGAGGTGGTGGTTATATATATATGTATAGGTGGTTATTAGGTTGGTTTTAAAATAAATTAGGTTAAGGGTAGGTTAGTCATTTTAACGTTTTAGGACACCTCTTATCACTATAGGGAAGGTGGCCTAATAAAACCACGGTCCCCTCAAAAAAATCATGGTCCCTAAAAAATCATTCTTGTTTTGAGGCAGGAGTGGGTGATAACCCGAATGGTTAACACCTATATGGCCCATAAAGTTTCAACGGTCAACTATCATCTAGCCAAACATCTTAGAATAGGACATGAAACAAGTCTAACTTTTTGAAACCGAAATGGTAACCGTGTATTAGTAGCTTCGAATATACAAAATTGACAACCGGTTTAAAAGACCGTTTCAACAGTCATTTAGATCCAAAATAACTAATACCAAGTCTCTCTATTTAATTAGGAAGTTCGGCCTACGATGAAAAGAGGCAAAAATATCCTTGTTCAACTGAGTAGTATATTTAGACGTAATATCCACAAAGAATTTAGTTTATCGATAAACATGCTTAAAATAAATATCCGCAAACATAGTCTTTAATCTTTTTCATCTTCCCATAATGCGCCAAGAGTAAGATCTTTTTGCTCATAACTCTTCAACCTGCGAGAATTACTAGCAACCAGAAGCATAACTAATCTTTGTTTTAAGTGCATGGAAATTCGAAACAAGATGAAAACCATTTAAAACAAGTTGCATTTCTAGATTTTGCTTCAGCTTCTGCTTCTACTTCGGTTTGGATATCTTTTGTATGTGTTTGTGGATAAGTAAAAGTCTATCACATAAGTTTTTTTTTTTTGAAAATAGAATAGATTACCAAAAGAAGAGGGTTAATCCATTGATTCAGACTCGTTGGAGATCAAATCAGTTTGATTTGCTCCTCTGATGACTGAATCTGCAGAATTAACACCGTCTGGAGAGTTTACAATAGAATTTAAGTTACAAACATTCTGAGCTTTGACAGAGTCGAAAGCTATTGAAGGAATTAAAAACCTAGGTACAGAATTTAACCAACATTCAGTTCGATCTTCTCTTCTTCCCTTTTTAGCCAATAGATCAGTTACTTTGTTTGCGCGTCTGTCTACATGTTGGAAACCCAAAAAAGAAACTAGTGTTGTAACTGAAGCTTTGACTTCTTCTGAGATTGATAGGCATTTCCATTGGATTGAAACTTCTTTCCCTTGTAGAAAATTTATAGTTACTTGATTATCACCTTCAATGTCCAGATTTTGTAGGTTGTTTTGTATGGCCTATCTTGTTGTGTGCAGAAGAGTTAGAGCTTCTGCTTCTTCTGCTGTTGATGCTCTGAAGATGCCCATTCCTGCTCCCTTGCCTGTACCTAACCAATTACGCAACACAAACCCAAATCCTGCATTAGTATTTTTGGACACCCAAGAAGCATCACAATTCAGTTTAATGATGTCTCTACTAGGGAAGATCCATTGTATATTCTTTGCAGTATTTTTGCTGTGCTTATGTAAGTTAATGCTGCTACTGTGAGGGTGCCAGTAATTGTAGTGACGAGCAATGTCAACTGCAAGTTGTTCAGGTGTTCGTTCTTTTTTTTCAAACACTCTTAGGCATCTCTCTTTCCAAACGAACCAACATTTGGTTGCAGCCAAAGCCATTGAAGTAGAATTTGTATCTCCTTGAAGCCAAACATTGTATTGTTCCAAAAAAGATGGATTAGTAGAGTTAGAAATTACTCCATGTATCGCCATTGGGGCTAGGTTCCAAACTGCTGTTGCATACTCACATTCGAAGAACAGATGAAAAGTCTATCACATAGGTTAGAATAAAGATAATTTGTTTAGGAAGTTTTTACTTTTTTTTTCTAAAGGTCAATCCAAGAAATCATAAGCAAAACCAATTTGCTTCATGAAAAAATCATTCTGTAATTGCGTTCTCAATCTAATTTTTGATTTTTTTGCTTAAAGAATTTGAATTTCTGAAAATAAAAATTCTCAATTTTACTATATTATTCTTCAATTACAAAGGAGTAGGTCAGTAACCTCGCAACCAGATGTACACCGACACCTTTCTGAAGGACAAGCCCAATTCTGTTATCGTAAAAATCATGATTGGCTATGCAGCACCTCAATCTATTCAGAAAAATTACCATGTCCTCTCCAAGCTAACCAAAGGTGGAAAAAGCTAAAACATCCCAAAGCATATTCCTGAGCACTGCACTTATCCAAATACCTTTTACGCTTACGAGTGAGTGACGGCATTAGAGATAGCAATGATTGGTATGAAAGCACGAACCCCTTCTTTGAAAGGGGAAACCCCAGTAACATCAAAACATGTATCTTGACTATTTGAAAAATAGTTTCTTGAATTTACTTTTAGGTACAAATAATTTGCTAAATACCTTAATGACTATAGGAAGCTTTTTCACATGCTACCCTCAGGTTCGTAGGTTGTACAAAAATTTCTAGAGCAGCTGTTATGTATGAGATTAGGTTGTTTAGGGACGTTTAACAATTCTCTTCCTACTAGACCTATGCTTTGTCATCGCGGGATGCAGCTAGAAACGGATATGTGTGTTTTCTGCAATAGTACCAGGAAACAGCTGATCACCTTCTAATGAATTGCAATTTTTCCTTTGAGGTATGTGACTATTTCATTAAATCCTTTCGTATCTCTTGGCCTCTTTCAGCTACTATAACTCAACTCTTTATGGCATGGGATTGGAATGTTTTACGAGGCGGATGTAAGTCAATTTGGAACATTGCTCACTATGCCATTCTTTGGAACCTGTGGAATGAAAGAAATAGTAGGGCTTTTGGGGGAAGGAAGAAGTCTGTGGAGGAGATTATCATTTTGATCAAGCAGACTGTAGTTTTGTGGAAATGTTATACTGAATTTTCGATTTTGTTGACACCACCTCGGTTTTACATAAATGGGAAACAGTATTACATCTGTAAGATAGTCCGTGAGACTTTAAAATTGTAACTTTTGTTCTTAGGCTTTGCCTATTTTCTCTTAATATAACCTTTTTCATTCAAAAAAAAAAAAAAAAAGAAGAAGGTTGTTTAGGATTTATAAATTGTGTTTCCACTAACCACCAACTGAACCCTAGATATTAAATCCTTTAGCTAGGTTGTTTGGATATATATCGGAGGGCAGAGTAGTCTCGTACTCAAACAAAAGAAGGAAAAAATCGTTCTCAGAGGATTGTTAGAAGTTTGGTTGCATGTGGCAATCATTTAGGCGTTAAAGACTCAACCCAAAGTCATTACCAAAGAAGAAAAATCAACAAAATGTGCTTGCATTGTGTTTATAGTAGTAACTCTACAGCCAAATAGGACAATTTCTCTCTATTAACCGGAAAATTTGCTTCTATAGAACAACAGAGAATTAAACTTACAAGTTGCAACCCTTTCTGTTCACAGCCGGCAGTCAATCCTAACTTTTCACTCGAAATGGGATGTTAGTATGTTACTATTTCAGCTAGTGCGGCATGGGTCCCACTTCAGTAGGGATTCAGTTCTGGACACTATTCCCCTTGACGTATCGTACAGTGGTCCGGCCCCGTACGCTCGTTAAAGGCCAATAACTTTCTGTTCAGTGGGGCCCGCTGGTTTTAACCACGAAGCAAATTTGGTTCACTTGATGCTTTAGTTAGATCACATGCAGTATGGACTTGGGTCACCGTAATAACGGTGACAAATTCGAAGTTTTGAACTCCCAATTTTTACTGCTTGGTTAATCATCTATGGAAACCATCAAATGGAAAATACGCAAAAACAAGTTTTTAACGACAATAAGCAAAACAGGTGTACAGACAAGTGTACACACGTGCAGTCTGGAGTTTCTGCAGAGAAATGTAAATGTCCACTTCTAATCTAATAAAGAAAGAAGATCAGCTCGTGAATTAACAGTGGTTTTATCAGCCACTTGGAGCTTAGTTTAGTAGAAAATATAGCTGGTGATGCATGTTAAGGTGACTCTGTTTCAACCCACCATTCTTGATCATCATAGGATACATAATACTTTAACTAATTAAGCAATCTTAGATAAGATAATAATACGTGACACGACAGAAAATACACTGTACATGAAGCTTTGAACGTGGTGCTGACACATTTTATTCTCTTCCTGACTCAATTAAGTCCTTAACTTGAAGAAAAAGTCGAGCCTAATCTAACGTACTGTTCCCGGCCCTTACCTGATTTGCACGATCAAGCCAGTAAAAATACTGAATGTACGCATGCATGATTTTGCAATTACAAGAGATTTGTTTAGAGACCTGACGCAGCAGACACGTTACGGATATGGTACACCATAGATTCCCCAAAACACAGTCTCTAACATTCGTTGCTATAGCCTATAGTGGTTCTGTATTTCTCTACATTTTTAGAGAAATGGAGAGATAATTAGCTGCCGCAGTGTTTCCTCTTAGTATCAAGAGACAGTTCACTACAAGAAACTTAATATATTACAGCACCCAATGATTATGGCAAAAATCCATATTAGTGTCGCGAGAATCTATGTAGCAAGAAGTCTATTGTTGCACCTAATCTTTATTGGTGCAGCAAGAAATTATGTTTTTTTGCCACACTTTTTTCATCTTGTGGCTACAGTTATGTGGCAAAACTTTTATTTTGCAGCAGTGAATTATAACTTTTAGCTACAGCTAAAAAGTACTGTGGCTAGAAATGTGCTTTTGCAACACCTATATTGAAGGTTTGGCAATATATGGTGTAGCAATAGCTATACTTTCTTGTAGTGGTTTCCGGACAGAGTATTTACCGACTGACACATTCAATTTAGGAAAAAAATTTGCTCTAGCGCTGCTAGATCATTTTTGATCTAGCAACACCAGGTCCATACATGTGTCCATTTGTGATGTCAGCTAACCCATCCTTCTAACCTTAGTTAAGTGTGAACGAATTTTAAGCTGCTAAAAACATTCAACGTATTTTTCAGGAATATCGACACTCTTGGCCGCAACAACGAGTAAAGATGCTGTAAATTTGTAGGAAACCTAAACGCGATCAAACTGATTTTGGTAGAGGTTTGCATCTAAATATATTTTTTTGTACATGATTGTAATGTTTTTTATTTCCTTAAATATTGTATATGCGCACTCTAACAGATGGAGATAATAGTGACAAGTGGGATCGCTAGTACAGCCGTTCGGAGTCTTCCGATATATATAAGAAGAACAATTTGCAACCAGCAATGCCATAAAACTTTAGAAACTAATAGAATTCATTTGTTTTTCAAAGAATATAAGTTATTGGTTTAATGTCTCACAACTGTGAACATGATATATTTCATTGAGTATTTATACATATTACAAGAGAATAAATCAACTAGAATATGAACGAGTTTACAAGGCACTTTACAGCATACGACTAGGAATACAAGACTAAGTTACAGCAAGAGACTAGGACTCTATAACAAAATACAAAACAGATTCTGACTTGGTTTTACGTTCTGGTGTTGTGTGTTGTGGACGCACACTCCAAGTGTGTAAGATATGTACGTCTAATACCCCCCCCC
>NW_020618823.1:1512535-1596973 GCF_003573695.1 Papaver somniferum | reverse complement strand
CCCCCCCCCCCCCCCCCCCCAAGTTGGAGGCTGAGGACCATTTGCACGAAGACCCAACTTGCTAGCAAGCCGACGAAAATGATCCACTCCTAATGGTTTTGTGAAAAGATCAGCTAATTGTAATGCCGATGACAAATAAGTAGGTTTGATAAGACCAGACAGGAATTTCTCACGGACGAAATAACAATCTATTTCAATATGTTTAGTTCGTTCGTGAAAAACTGGATTTTCAGAAATATGAATAGCAGCTTGATTATCACAATAAATTGGGATAGGTTTTGGAATAGTGATACGAAGATCACTGAAAAGATAATGCAACCATTGCAGTTCAGAAGTAAGTCGAGCAAGTGCACGATATTCTGCTTCAGCAGAAGAAAGAGATACGGTAGGCTGTTTCTTGGATTTCCAAGAAATAGGACTATCTCCTAGCATTGTAAAATAACATGTCGTAGATCGACGAGTCGTGGGGCAGCCTGCCCAATCAGAATCGGTATAACCCAAAAGAGATAAACTGCTTGAGGCAGATACAAAATGCCATGACTAACGGTACCTTTAAGGTAACGAACAACACGATGTGCAGCGTCCAAGTGACCTGAGCAAGGTTGCTGCATGAATTGACTTAAATAGTTAACAGAATAAGTGATGTCGGGACGTGTCACTTGAAGATAAAGATGACAACCTATGAGACGTCGATAAATACTAGGATATGACAAGGGATCGCCATAAATTGGAAGTAGTTTTAGATGTTGTTCCATCGGAGATGGAGAAGTCTTATCTCCTAAAAGGACAGAATCAGTTACAATGTCAAGAATATATTTGCGTTGACAAAGAAAAATACTTTTTGGAGAACGAGATACCTCAATGCCCAGAAAATATTGTAAGCGGCCAAGGTTCTTTAGAGAAAACTGTGATTCAAG
Source organism: Papaver somniferum (assembly GCF_003573695.1). NCBI lineage: Eukaryota > Viridiplantae > Streptophyta > Magnoliopsida > Ranunculales > Papaveraceae > Papaver > Papaver somniferum. Next base: position 1,596,056 of record NW_020618823.1, on the reverse strand, counting down.
GTTATGCTTTAGGCCCTGAATAACAGAATCATTATTACCAGTGATAATAATATCATCAACGTAAACCAAAACATAAATAGAGATTGCACCAGAATGATAAGTAAAAAGAGAATAGTCACCACGAGATTGTGTGAAACCTGCATTGAGGAGAACTGTGGAAAATTTAGCAAACCATTGGCGAGATGCTTGTTTAAGACCATATAAAGACTTATTCAATTTGTAAACACGAGTTTCTCCTTTCTTCTGAAAACCTTGAGGAATTTTCATATAAATATCTTCTAGGAGATCACCCTGTAAAAAAACATTGTTAACATCGAGTTAATGAAGGGGCTAATTATAAATAGCCGCAATAGAAATAAGAACACGAATAGTGACCAATTTGGCCACTGGAGCAAAAGTGTCATGAAAATCAATGCCCTCTTGTTGCGTATAACCCTTAGCAACAAGACGCGCCTTACGACGTTCAATCCCATCTGGTCGGTACTTAATTTTAAAAACCCATTTGCATCCAATGGCAGCTTTACCAGGTGGTAGATCCGTAATAATAAAGGTGTCACTGTTTTATAGAGCCGTATGTTCCTCGAATATGGCCTCACGCCAATCTGGAATTTTAATGGCTTCTGTAAACTTGCGTGGTTCATCATTAGTGAGAACCTATGAGATGAAAGCACGATGTTCCGGAGTGAATTGATTAGAGGAAATATAATTGGTGAGAGGATAAGGAGTCGTCGACTTACACTGGTTGATGGAACATATATAATCCTTCAAATGTGAAGGTCGATGATGCTCTCGTGTAGAACGACGTAAAACAACATCAGGCACAACAACAGTGGGAGAAGGAGTTGTTGTTTGAATATCAACAATGTCTGCACCTGGCAAGGAAGGTTCCGGAGAATTAGTGCTAGACAAATAATCACCAGTAGATTGTTGTGGTGAATTATTGGATGGCTGAGAATTAGTATGAGTAGAATCTTCCAAACCTGAAACAATAGGAGAATGAGACGATTGCAATTCTGAACAGGTAGGTGAATCATCATAAAAAAATTCATCCTGAAAAAAAGGGTTAAAGATATCTCGAGTAGGAACCTGTGCATCTTTAAAAGGAAATATATGTTCATGAAATATAACATCACGAGATACGTAAGTAGTTTTTGTGGAAAGATCTAGGACAATATAGCCTTTATGATTGTAAGGATAACCAACAAATACTCCCGGCGTAGCGCGAGGATCAAATTTATTGGTGATCTTAGTATTGCGAGCATAACATAAACAACCAAAAATACGAAGACGACGATAGTTTGGTTTCGTATCTAATAAAACCTCATGAGGAGATCGTTTAGAGAGGAATGGTGTTGGGATTTTATTGATTAGATAGGTGGATGCTAAAATGCACTCACCCCAGTATGTGATAGGAAAATTTGCCTGGAAACGACGAGCCCTAGCTACTGACAGTAGGTGACGATGTTTCCTTTCGACTACTCCATTTTGTTGTGGAGTATAAACACAACTGCGCTAATGATGAATACCATTTTCATGGATCCATTCCTGAAATTCGCGCGATAAAAATTCAGTGTCATTATCTGATTGAAGACGTTGTAAGATTGGCAAAGTAGGTAAAGAAGTACCTGTAGAAATGATATGGAGTTGCTTAGAGTACTGAGTCACAACATGACGAGCAAACAATTTTAGAAATTTTCATGTTTCACTCTTGGTGTGCATAAGATACACCCAAGTACATCTGGAGAAATCATCAACAATAGTGAGAAAGTACTTTGCACCAGTCATAGAAAGGGTAGAAAAAAGGTCCCCATATATCACAATGAAGAAGTTCAAAACAACGATGAGAAGAAATACGATTATTATTAAAAGGTAAACGAGTTTACAGGGAAATTTAGAGTATCGTAGATAGAGTACTGTCAGGAAGTTGCATTTGAATCAAAGATGTAACATGAGAGTATGAAGTGAAATAAGACAATGAATTACAAATATGGTGGGTAGCACTACTATCAACAAACCAGGGTTCAAAGAAAAAGTATTAAATAACTTACCAGCAAAGTTCACCCTTGGTTCCATTGGAGTATCCTCATACAGAGAACTGATCAGTGACAACAGTCTAGAGTACTGTTCAGCTGAAAGAGTAGGCAGTGCAGGTAGATGTGCAGGCTGGGAATCAGTGGAACAACAATGGTATTAACAGCAACTGACGGTGATGCAGATGACGAGGGAAAACCATGGAGACGATAGCAGCAGTCTCGAACATGTCCATGACGATTGCAGTAATCGCAATGGGGTCTTGGCCTTTTGTGCTGACTGGTAGCAGAACGATTAACAGGAGATGGTGCAGGAAATCGATTCGTATTGAGAGCAGATGATTCGATGCTGGGAAGAGGGCTTGCAGTAATGTGTTGCTGTCTTCCTCCTGTTGCACCATATTGAAGATACGAAGAGCAGTGGGAAAGGGATCCATCATCAGGATTTGGCTTTTGAGATTGGAAAAGCGATCGTGCAAACCCTGGAGAAACTCCATAGCTCTATCACGTTCAAGTCTCTCAAGAAGAGACTTGTCGGCACCACAGATACAAACTTCGGTAGCATCCACGAGAGAATCATATTGGTCCCATAGTGTTTTTATTTTCGTGTAATACATAGAAACCGACATTGATTCTTGCCTAATGGCAGCTATAGCAGACTTGATTCGAAATAAAATAGGAGCATTGGATATACAAAATCTCACCTGTAAATCCTTCCATATTGCTCGAGAGGAAGGGGCATATAAGCAACCAGCCCTGATGTCTGGTTGGCAAGAATTTAGAAGCCAACTGCCGACGAGATCGTCGCATCTTTTCCAGCATTGATACTGTAATTCATCTTTTGGAGGTGGGAGAGATCCGTCAACAAATCCGAGCTTGCCCTTAGCATTCAGAGTTATTCCCCTAACCCAGGAACCATAATTATCCCCTGCAAAAGAGGATAAGACATCACTGTTGCAGGATTGTCACTTGGGTAAATTATGTAAGGGTCTAGGGTTCGAGTATTCCCTGAAGAATTGATATGGGTTTCATTGTTGGAATGAACTGGACTTGAAGGAGGTGATTGATCTGGAGTTTCCACCATTATGAGAGAGAAATCAAGATAGGTCCTAGGATGGATCAAGATGATACCATCAAAGAATCTAGGTTATTAGTTTAATGTCTCACAACTGTGAACATGATATATTTCATTGAGTATTTATACAGATTACAAGAGAATAAATCAACTAGAATGTGAACGAGTTTACAGGGCAGTTTACAACATACGACTAGGAATACAAAACTAAGTTACAGCAAGAGACTAGGACTCTATAACAAAATACAAAACAAATTCTGACTTGGTTTTATGTTCTGGTGTTGTGTGATGTGGCCGCACACTCCAAGTGTGTAAGATACGTACGTCTAATAGTTTTCTTTCAATCCAACCTCCCACTCATACACTTATATAGGTCTAGTTTGAGATGTTCACATATACATGGAGTTGATTCATTTAGAATTTGGAATTATCCGAATGTATGTGCACACACAGAAAAATCAATGAACCATGAACCAAACTTATCCAGCTATTAGTTCGAGAAGTTCACAAGCATTTTTAATTTATATAGTGAAAGATGGTGAATAATTGTGGCAAAACAGTTGTGAGAGCTTCGACCTACTGTACATGTTTTCTAGGAAATATTCATCTTGATTAAGAACCAAGGAAGAATGGGTTCTGTCAAAAAAAAGTACAACCGTAGCTAAAAACGGTTAGACAGTAAATATATGTAAGCTAAACATTCGGAGCTAATTTGAAATACGGCTAAAGAATGGGTTAGCTGACGTTATAATTGGACACATGCTTCTCCTCAGTGCCGCTAGATCAAAGAGGATCTAGCAGCACTAAAGTAAATTTTTTTCCTTCAATTTATTATATAAACAAGTGGAAAACTTAATAACAAGAAGAAAAGTTATACAAACAAGTTGATGATACACGTGCAATCTTAAGTTTCAGCAGAGAAATCTAAAATCCACTTCAAGTCCTAGTTAGCAATTCGGGATTCGGCAAACGTACGGAACGGCAAACGTACGAGTATTATACGGTTTTGTAAAATCCAGATTCGGTCCAAAATTCGGTCAACAGGACGTGATTCGTCAGTAATTCGGAACGGCATACGTACGTGTATAATTCGATTTATAAATGTGAGTTCGGCTCTGAAAATTCGGTATCTATATATAACAAATAATTTGTATTTATAAGGTCATAGACCAATTTTTATGCATATGTTTGAGTTATTTAAAGAAAAAATAAACTTAATATGATGATATCAATAATATATACAACATTAGTTATCCAAGAGGACGTCGTATGGTGGTTTAGATGCTTGGTTAGTGAGTTTGAGATCTCTCTCACCTTCACCTTCAAATCTCTTCAGTCGTTTTTGTTTCATAAAAATTATAACACGTCTAATATTCGGTCGTGTATGCTCGGAAGGCAGTAAAGCCCAAAAAGTGGAGTCTTTGAAAAGTAAAAGCTAAAGAATTTATGGCGAATTAAGCGGACGTATCATTCGGAATACGTAAAATTCGTGAACGGTTCGCGAATAATCCGGGAATGCCACATAATACGCGACTTGGGTTCGGAGTTACAAACGTACGCGAATAAGACGGTAAAATTCGTGATACGGAAAAATTCGCGAATTTTTATCCAATAAATAAAGAAGATCATAGATCACTGGTTTCATTAACCACGTGGAGTTTAGTTTAGTAGATATATAGCTGGTAATGCATGTTCAGGTGATCTTTCTTTTGGTTTAAACTCACCATTCTTGACCATCGTAGGTTTAATTAATTAATAAAGAAACCTTAAGATAAGAATCATAAGATAGTACGATTACGATAGGAAACGCATTGTGTATGAAGCTATGAACGTGGTGCTGACACATTTGGTTCTCTTACTGACTCATTTTGGGTCCTCATCATGGGGAATAAGTCGGTGTCTAATCTAACGTACTGTTCCCTAACCGGAATTGTACATTTAAGCCAGCAAATGATTGAACGCATGCTTTGCCCGTCAAGATAATTCGATTAAAAATATGGCTTGAGATTAAATATCTGAGAGGGGTTCTTGGTGTACTGTGGTTGTACAATCAAACTGTAAATATGAGTTCTATTATATTTATCGAGCAAAAAAAAAGTGATTTTTAAACCACTTAAAAACCGTTCCACTCACATGAAATGAAACCTGCAGTTCAAAAACAAACAGAGCCACTCAGCGGCGAAGCTAGAAACTAGACTAAAGATTTGAATTTATATTCAAACTACTTAAACTCCACAATCGGTGGAGATGCTAGGATATGGATTCAACCTTTCCTCAAAGGTTTTTTTGCAAAAAAAATAAGAACATGGGTAAGAAAGATAATCGAAATTGCTTATTCTGTGTTTGAAACTGTCCGAATCGGTCTGAAATTTCATTGGAATTGAATATGTAACCAAATGCGAAAAAGAGCCTAGATAACCTAATATTGAAAAAAATGCAACCAAATGCGGTTAGCCACAATGGCCCAGCTAACCTAGGCATTGAATTTCCTTCCAAAGTAGTAATGACTATCTTGAGTTTTAATTCTTATCCTCAGTAGGTAATAACTGAAAATGATGGCTAATAAAAACTAAACAGTATTACGACCGCAAAGTACTATCGCATCGCATGGTTTTTTTGATTGTTTCTCTGATTTCCGTAGTACTTAATTAAAAGCAATCGGCACTCACTCAATTAAACCTCAACATCAATGATACTTACAGTACATACAATATCATCACCCACCAAGTGGTGATGCGATCATTATTCCTGAGATATTTTTGAAGAATCACTTTATGTGTACATCCTGATTCCTGAGGAATAATCACCCAAAGTAATTCAATAAGATCTTAAAATATCATCCCATAACCTCTTTAAAAATATCATTTCAACTGTCATGCAAGTATGACATATATATATATATATATATATACCTCTTACGTACATATATATCATCGAAAGAGTATTCTTCAAGTGACTATTATAATGCGCTCGGGCAATCAAAAAGAGTAGATGATAAATCATTTTCAAACAAAATTCAACATCATCAACTGAGAATTACACAGCAAGGTCCTACCAAGTGGAAGATGATGATGGTGGATTAATCTGTCATTGGAACTAACAAGTCACAACAACTTCTTCCTTTTTACATGGATGATCCAATTACAGTACCTACTACTTGCTGAAATTAATATCAATCAATGATATTTATTCAATTCTTAACTCTCTTTCCTACTTGCTTGGCTGGTTATGGTCCCAATTTTCGGACACTGTTTTTTCTTTTCTATTTTTTAACTTGTATCTGATGTTTTTTGTTTCTTGATGACTATTAAGGCTATGTATGACACATCATATAGCACAAAAGTCTTAACATCCAAAGTTGTTGGGTGACCAAAATGGTGCACAAGATATTATTATATTACGGTTTCAGATTAAGATATGAAGGTCTAAACTCTAGCTAGGTTATATATTCAAATGTATCCTGATTTCGAAGAAGAATGAGATTGGCCAAATAGATGGAGTTTACATGGAGGAACAATCAGTGCGTACATTGGGCGACAATGACATTGTGTTAATAAATGATTCTACGAGTAAATTGTGAATCCTTGGCACCCAGAAATCCAATGTTTTTTGCTCTGGCGCTACTAGATGATTGAAGATCTAGCACAGGCAACATGTTTTATGTAATGTACGTAACTGTTGCTGATTTCAGCCGCAAGGCTAATGTGGATGGGTAAGACAAAAGATAATTATGATGTGTCTATTCTTGAGTGAAGAGGTTTTAGAGATTAATGTGAGTGGAGACTAGATACTCGAGATCGTTTCATTTCATGTGATTAATGGGGATGCAAATGATTGTAACCACTGCCCCCTCAATCACAGAATGGGCAACAAATGAAACATGATAAGCCAATATATCGATCAATATCAATTAATAATTGGAAGATCAAAGACCAAACATCAAACCTAACTACATACCTAGAGGCTAGAGTAGGGAGTAGGGATGCATTTTTCATTACAGATGGGAATAATGAAACCTTGCTCTGTTAACATCCAAAAGAAACCATAGGTTCAAATATATTTTATCTTTGAGTTTTTTAACGTCAGCCGACTTAGCTCAGTGGTAGAGCGCGTGACTTTTAATCCCGTGGTCAAGGGTTCGATCCCCTTAGTCGGCGTTTTAAACATTTTACTTTTTTTGATTCCTTGCCTGGCTGCACCCCAACCGCCCCCAAAATGAAACTTATGAAGCAAAAGCATCACATAAAAGCTACCCCAACATAATAGTGCATCCTAAAACTCATTTACAGAGTTACAGCAAAATGTCCAAATCTGAAATACGATAGTTTGGTGTTCCAAAACAAGGCAGGAATTCAGTCCTAGCGTCCAATCTGTTTATCACAGCTCACCACCCTCTGAACTCTTAAGCCAATTTATCCGCCGAATTCTTTTTGGTATTCCTGTAACCGTGCCACTTAGCATCTAATAGATGTTCGTCCAACTCTAGCACAAGAAAATTAAAAACTCTTTAAGCTCAAAGCCTAGTTGTTAGCAAAGTAAGCCCAAGTCAAACAAGCTGAACTTTATGTCTACCCTACGCCCTATACTTACACTTGACCAACAACAGTATGATTTCGAGAAAAACTATAATTTGAGGAACTTGTAGAATGTGCCATTAACGATGACCAGGATCGCTGCTAGCTAGTAGTTACCACGAACTACCTTCTGCTGCCATTACCCGTATATGAACTCATAGTTGATGTGTACCTGGCCTATCTGGAGATCATTAATTAGTCTCCATCCATTAATACCTCTACGATACTTCACTTACATACAATAAAATTGTCCATAGATTCGCATAGAATTGTGCAACTATAATAGTCCTTAGATACGCATAAGAGTTGGCCTTAGCCTCACCCCGAGAACCAACACTGAAGAAACTGTGCAAGTATAGTCCATAGATCCCCATGCTTAACACCATTTTTCCTTTTCTGTAGCAAAAAAATTCATAACCATGTGGCAAGTAATAACAAAAGCAAGATATTCAACTAGTTTACAGAATTATAATATACTCATCACATATTGATGCTAGCTGTGAGAAATTTCATGGAAGAAAAAACTACCATCTATGGTGGTGAAAAAAGAAGAAGCCAAAACTACCAAATAAAATGTGACGCAGGAGTGTAATCGAGTCTGAGTACTGGCAGGTCAGCCAATTTTAATGAAACATTGCTCTTCATATATGGAATTGCTTGAAGCTTTTTGAATTTCCCAAAAACATCATCTTTGATCACACCCGAATTTTGTGTTTGGAATAACTCATTCACAAATTCTTCTAAAGTTGCATTTTTTGTGTCATAATAACAACGGGTCTTTACCCTTCGATACCATGGAAGGTTAAAGTCTGTTTTCTTGAACATGAGAAGTTTACTTTCTTTCGTAAGGGCAAATGGACGATATAATTAGTCTTCTTTCTTTGAACGTATAGTGTATTTTTCTGTCCAACCACTTGTGTTTTTAGTATCCTTATTCAACGACCATATATAAGTACATCCGGTTGAATGCCTCCGAATAACAACCGATAAACACCCTCCTAACAGCAGTAACTGGGCGGAATCTTTGGAATTTTCTACCGGAAAAAAATGTGGAAACGGAACGGTACGGAACTCCTCATCTGCCAGGTCAAAAGCTACAATCAAGAATCCAATGTCGTTTATCCAATGAAGAGCTCCGTCGCAAAGAATTCCATTTGATCTTCTCAATCTTCGATCGGTTATACCTTTGCTTCTCCACCCATATACCTGGACTCGACCTCCGTGAAATTCACTGGGGTTGTAATGAATTCTGATAACCCTGTACTCATTAGTTGCATAAAGATAACCAAATCCACTCACCAAGTAATCATCCGTTGCATCTTCATGAGGTAAAGGAAAATACGGAAGAAGGACGGTTTCTCTGGTAAAAGGATTACAAATATTGATAGGATCATCGACATGGTTATGTGTTTCAAGAAAACAAACCAAACCCCTGCTGGATCCAACTATGGGATTATAAGTCCTATTTTCCGCCTGGTAGTAGTTGAGATAAGGACGGCCGAGCCATGAAAGTGCATTGTAAGAGAGTTGTTTATCGATTCTCTTGTTATTCTTCTCATCGTATTCTCCATAGTAAAGTTGGACATTATCATAATCATGTTTACATGCAAAAAGAAGATTTATCTTTTCGTCGCGCTTTATGACGCAAGAGATTTCGCCAGGTTTTGCATACTTGCTTGCACGGTATCGCATATTCGAAACATAAGCGAGAAAGTATATCGCGAAGGAGTTCATGAGGAAGGTTATCCATCATCACTGTTCTTGTCGTACAAAAATTCTAAACCCTAGCTTTGCGAATCAGTCTATGAATACAAATCATACAATGCCTTTCTGTTTTTGTCCCTCAAGGGTTTTAAGTGCAGAGATTGATTTTTATAGTACCCGGAGACTATGAAACCACAAGGCAAACCTTATATCATGAGCTCAAACCATAGCAACGCTTTCGGGGCAACCGACCTATGTCTTTACCATTGTAGTCTTGCACAAGGACGGGGTAATAGCACGACAGTGCACGACCGTGTGCTGCTATAATGAATTTGCATAGAAAAGAATATCCATCTGCGCCAGTTGCCACAACACAGTCGTTTCTTCTTGCAGCAAAGTTCCTTTTACTGCAACATGAGACCCATTTTGTTTAATTTCAAGAAACATACAACATCATTTTAAGGTTTGACGTAACTAAAGTAATTAACAGACTCTTAAATAGAATACATATCTTACAAATCTCTCATTCATTATTTCCTTCCTTGCCACAACTTTTACAAGGACACAGAGAAATGAACAAGAAGCTACAAGGAGAAAGAATTTTGAATTTTGGAGACGGAATTAGTCTAAAGATACCTCCAAACTTTAAGGCATATCGTTCGTACTGTAATCTCCATCGATTAATACCTCTACGATACTTCACTTACATACAACAATTTTAAAGATTCAAGTTCAGATTTAGACATGTTTTAATTACAATCCCAAAAATCCAAGAGGTGTTTTGCCTTGTCCAGCTTCAAAGTAAAATATGAGCATAGCAACCATGGCAAGCCTTGAATGTTTAATCTCAGCCAACTTTAGTCTCTCCAATTTCTCAGTATCTGGGACATACACACCATTCTGAATGGTACCAGCAAATGACAATGGGTCAAAGAATTTTCCACCGGGGTAACCTTGTTCACCAGTAGCGTTAGCAAAGTTCTCTGCAGTTTGTGACCATGGGGTAGCCCATTCTACGGATTGTGATTCAGGGTTGAAGAAGTCGACCCATCTCTTGCTTTCTACCCATCCCATCAACAGAAGCTGGGTTCCCAACAAAGATCCGAAGGAGAATGGTGCAATGGCACCTGGATCAGCACCAGCCTCGAACCATGGAATGCCACTGTAAGCTTGACCAACGAAGATTCCAAGAACTGCTGCCATTGCCCATCGGCCGTGGATCAATTCTGCTTCTCGGTACCACTTGAGGAAAGCTGGGTCTTTGCCTAAACCCAATGGGTCAAAACCGAAATCTCCGGGCAATCTGCCATTATCATCCATAAAGAGCAAAAATGTTAGTCTGACTTTTTGCACACTCTTTCAATATTTGTGGTCTAAATAATTTTTCACATTTTGCAATACTTACGAGCCGTCTAGCCATTCTGGGTCGACGAGGTTACCACCACCTTTAACAGCAGGAATCCATGATTTCTTTGCGCCAGCTGCAGCAACGATGACGAGTTTACGTGAACTGACAACAGTTTTAGCGGTGGTTGCTGTTGTTGAGAACAAGCTTTGGCTTCTTTTGCCTCCAGATAAGAATGGAGCATTCAACACTACAGCAGAATTTGTAGCTACTGCCATTTCTCTCTTCTCTTGAAACTGTTAGATAGTGTTTTTAGTAGTGTATTGGTTGTAAGTTAGAGAGAGATGTAAACAATGTGTGTGTTGGGAATACTCTGGTGATGATAATCACTTAATAGACATCATTTTATGAAGATGATGGAAATCTTTTTGAATCCAAACTGGATAGATTTCGGACCAATGGGATTACGAGCTACATCCGAATCTATGTACTGTCCATACACGTGGATTGCAGATGCACCTCTAATTTTGTTGTAAGAGATTTTTCAGGTATACTTCATTTGAGCCAATAGTTTTAGTTTGGTGGGTCCTCTTCTTTGTGTGGAATGCAAAGACATCTCACCTCTGCCCTTTGTTTTGGCAAACTAGCAGTATCTACTGCATTGAGTTGAGCTGATTTTGGGTTAGGACCGTTTGATCGAGAAGAAGACGCCCCACCAATTATGATCCTTTGCCAATCGGTTCTAGAGCTTTGCAAGCTTTTCTTGCGACTTGTAAAATGATCCCAAACCTCAGAAGCTCAAAACTCGAATATAAATTAAAGTTATATGTACAACACAAGAATCAAGTGTGATGTGTATGGATTGACATTGCATTTTAATGGCGGGTACTGAGAAATCTAAAGCCAAAATCTTTTCAACTTGATGGTAAACAAACAATTAGCGTGTCTGTTGTTTGCGATTCTGCCCCCAACTAAGCACAAATCAGATGTCAAACTGTTAGTAGTTTTTTGGATTGAGTCAAATCTGACTTGTGACATGAGTCAGACCTAATTCCTGATTCGTATCTGTTTAAATTATGGAATAAAGTTTCCCTCATTTATGATGAGACAAAATCATTGACTTGTATATTTTTGAGTCAGTTAAGTCAGATTTAACTCAAAAACAAACAAACCCATTTAAATCCAGAAGAGTCAAGCGATCTCAGTCAAATTCAGCGGAGCCAACTAAAAAACAAACATGTTGTCATTTTACCATAGCAGCATTTCCATTTTCCATTTAGTGGTTGTTTTGTTTGTTAATCTAATCTAATTTGGGCGGAAATATAATCCATTCATAAGCTTATCCTCCTCCGTCAGTTGTGTGTCACAGGAGGAGACAAAAACAGATGAAAAAGGTATAACTAAAATTAAATACGTGTCTAATTTCCCTGATTTTCCTTTGTGTCTGTCATCAGCCACCAATGGAAACATGATTCTCCCTCCCACTCTTGTTCTTTCCTCCTTAAACCCTAAATTATTATAAATAACACCTCCTGATTTCCTCACCAATGGCTGATCATTTTCTTACAACAGCAACTTCTCTTGATTTTCACACTTCTTCTATTCTCTGCATTTCTTCAAAACCTTATAATTTCAATCGAATCACTCAATTTCATCAATTATCATCCAGAAAACGAAGATCAACTCATCAGATTTTTGCAAAGTCCTCAGAAACAGCAACGATTACACCATCAGAGACTGTTTCCGGTGATTTCAGTCATCACTCTATTACTGGTAAATCTCTAACTTTTCGTTTTTCAGTGGCATAATTGTAATTTATCCGCGGAAGGAGAAATTTGTCTAAATTCAGTAAAAATTTGATTTAGTTAAGTGAATTTTTGAAAATCAGGTTCCCGAATCCGGAAAAGAGTGATTTTATGAATGTTTTGATCTTTGTTTTTTCTGTTTATGTGGATGTTGTTGTTTGAATTTAATATATTGGCTCAATTTTATTGAACATGAAAATTTGTGAAAATGATCGAGTCTTTAATTTGAGATCGATCTGGTTATCCATTGTGATTTGGTTATTCATACAGAATTTGATCGTTTCAACAGAGTGTTCAGACGGAAGCGTAATTTTCAGGTTTGGTGCACCACCCAAGGATATGGAATCTGAAAAATCAACTTCGGGAGAAATTGAATTTGAAGGTGTTGTGAAAGATGATGAAGTTGTGTCAGTGGAAGGTGTGGTGAAAGGAGATAAAGTTGTTTCAGTTGAAGGTGTGGTGAAAGATGAGGAAGTAGAATTGCTTGAAGAAGAAGAGGTAGGTATGCCTGAAGTAAGATCCGGGGAGATTGGTGGCAGTGGTGGTGAGAAAATTGAGATTGTTTCCACGGAATGTGTAAAAGAAATGGATACTCTGATAGTAGCTGATATTGAACAGGATAATGGTTCCATTGTAGATGCTGCATTTGATGAAAATTTGATTCAAGAAGAAGTTAGTATCCCTGTAAAGAGTGAGGAAGCTGCAGCTGAATCAATTTGTGAAGATAGTGTAAGATTGAAGGTGGAAAAAGATACTAGTGGAAATGTAGAAATTAGTCCAAGTGTACAGTCTGACACGGTTCATGGTTCTGAAAGAAGTTTGGATGTTGAGGAAGGTTTTGTGGATAGTGGTAGTGTGATTGATGGTGTTGATTCAGGTGCTGCTTCAGAACCTGACTCAGTCCTTGATGTAGATGCGGTCATTGACTCTGACGAAGATTCTGAAGAGAAGGATATGGACATGCTTATGCCTCAAATTATTGCTTTAGATGAAGGAAAAGGTTCTGTGTGTGTGGAGGATCCCAAGGAGGATACAGATGACAAACTTACTACGTATGCTACTGCGTCCGAGACTTTGGAGGTAGATTCTGGTAAGAAGCTTGTTGATGAAAGTGTGCCTCAGATTATTGTTTTAGATGAAGGAAAAGGTTCTGTCTGTGTGGAGGATCCTGAGGAGGATACGGATGACAAAGTTGTTACGTATGCTACTGCGTCCGAGACTTTGGAGGCAGATTCTGATAAGAAGCTTGTTGATGAAAGTGTGCCTCAGACAATTGTTGTAGGTGAAGGAAAAGATTCTATGTGTGTGCAGGATCCCGAGGAGGATACGGATGGCAATGTTGTTACGTATGCTACTGCATCCGAGACTTCGGAGGCAGATTCTGATAAGAAGCTTGTTGATGAATGTGTTCCTCAGACTATTGCTTTGGATGAAGGAGAAAGTTATGTTTGTGTAGAAGCTCCTGAAGGGGATACTGGTAACGAAGTTGTTACAGATCCTACTGTTTCCGAGACTTCGGAGGCAGATTCTGGTAAGAAGTATGTTGATGAACTTGTGCCTCAGTGTAGTGCTTTGGATGGAGGAAAGAGTTCTGTCTGTGGGGAAGATCCTGAAGCAAATACGGATGATAAACTTGTTACATATTCTACTGCTTCGGAGACCTCGGAGGCGGATTCTGCAAACAAGCATGTTGACGAACTTGTTTCTCAGCCTACTGCTACAGAAGCTGATCCTGTTATTGAAGTAAAACAAACTGACAAAGGTAGTGAGGTTAATATCAGTGCTGATGTTCTAAATGTATCATCAGATAGAGAGTTTGTCCCCAATCAAGACCAAGAAATTAGCTTTTCTAAAGAAACTAATGAGAAGGTTAATGTGGTTAAAATACCTCTGCCTATGTATGCCGAGCCTGATCCTGCTACAAATGTAAATGACAATGTGAAACAGCTTGGTCCTGCCGCAGATGTGAATAACAATCTCAAAGAGCTTGATCCTGCCGCAGATGTAAATAATACTCTTGAGGAGCTTGGTGAGACAAATATAGTTCAAGATGCAGTAGAGGTTAGTGTTCTTTACTTAATTTCTTTCAGAAGGTACGTTAGTCTCTGCTGATTATTTTTATCGAAACTATTTAATAGTCAAAGAGGTCAAGGTTACTTGATAGCTAAATTAACAATAGTAAAAGCATGCAAAGCACAAATTTATGCATGTAGACAGAATAGTTGTTTGATTACATGAGCTCTTGGTCATTTTAACTATCTTTTGTCTTTATTTTTCAAGTAATTTGTAGTCTAGGTAAAGAAATTTGACGACATTTTTCAGATACCCGCATGCCTCCTAGTTACAGGTTTCATAAGCTCAGCGCGTTCGTACAAATGGTGTAGTTTTAGTTGTCTCTGGCCGTAACTTTTGAGGATTGTCTAGGAGTGGTTTCATTTTTGTGCATTGGCTAATGGCCATTATATTACAAATCTACAGCAAAACTGCTTGCTAGTAATTCTAAGAAATGAGATTTTGAGTTTCATTGAAATAATTAACCAACACTTACTGGTTATGTGTCTTCAAATTGACTACAGATTGAAGACATCAAGCCCGTGGTAATTTTACACACAGATAGCAATGAAGGAGATTCAGAGAACAATGCCACTTGTGAAGCAACGAGCTTAGGAGCCGTAAAGTCCCAAGATGCTGAAATTCCTCTAACTTCAAACACGTAAGTTATCTTTCTTCCTGAATATATAGTAACATACTCATTTAGTCCATTTTGAAATTTCAATCACCATAATCTGGAATGAACACCGACGTGAACAACTGGCTGTACATGTGATGTTATATATCTGGTGGATAAGTCGCTCCTTTCGAGACAAATTAAAAGGAAACCAACATTTATGTACATATGTTTTAAACCTGGTTGTACCTGCCAAAGTTGTTTCTTTGTCACAGAAACTAAGCCTTCTTCCATATGCTAGTTTCCTTTCCTTGTAGGAAAGTAGGAAAGCGAGGCCCCCTTCATTTCTAGCCTTGTTTCATTAATAGGTGACACAGTGACAGGGTTGAATTCTGATTGCTGAATACTTATCTTCCTTGGAGAAATTAAAATATATGCAGTACCAAATACAGTATATCTGTTGTGGATGGAACAACTATTTTCCTTCTTGCGATTATAATTTTACCCTTCTAAACAATAACTATCAGGATTCCTGTTCATTTCTATATGATCTATCTTGTTTCTTTTGTTTCTTTGCCACTTTATTTGCTACTACAAAGGACTGATATTTCGTCATCTTACTTATGATATAGGGAGATCCCAGTTGTTTCAACCCCAGGTCTCGTCCTATCTTCAAGTGCTGCTATGCTACCACATCCTTCAAAGGTATCTTCTTTTGTAAATCAGTGCTCTTCTCTTGTAGTAAACTGGATATAATAATTTATACTTTGGGTTCTTCAGAGTGAGATTCTTTATTAGTTTCTTAAGCTAATTAATGATTTGTCATGCTGCCGTATGCTAGTATGTTAATGGTGGATATGTTATTGCTGAATCCAATATCATTAACTTAGGTGTTGAGTTTCGAATTCATAATCCTGAAAGATAATTACGAATTCTTTTGACACTTCCACGTATTCTTTCCCCACTCCCGTTTCTGGTTGTACCAACATTTTCTATGGGGAGGAAGAACAATGATTGTCTTTAAGTATGGGCGAATTACATGGTACCTTGAACTTTCAAGCAATACTATATTTGATGTATGCCTAATCTCAGTCAGCGTCAAAAAACCAATTACACCTCCTGATGTTAATGCATCGTTTTCAGTTTTTCTTCTTTTTTCTCATGGTTGTTAAGTGATGAATATTGACATCACATTCTTTTGGGTTAAAAAAGATATCAAGATTAGTAATCCAGAGTATAACAATGCCAGGCATTATCAGGTGGAGAGGATGCATTTTTCATCAAATGTCAGAGGTGGTTAGGTGTAGCTGATGGAGTTGGTTAGTGGTCACTTGAAGGTACTCATTTTAACTTTGGTGTCATCTATTTTACCCACTTCTACTTGTCCTATATGTGATTTTGTTTTCCTTGGAAGGATAGGGTAATACATTGATATCTTTGCTAGGCTCTGTGTTTCTTCTGAAGGAACTTCATAGAGAGCTAGTAGTTTGGTAGATTCCTGCTGATCCAAGTTTCTTTTTGTTCAGTGCCTTTGGAATCAGATATCATTTGGTTGAAACTGATATTATGTACATAGTTATTTTTCAGGAATTAATGCAGGATTGTATGCCCAAGAACTAATGGAAAACTGCGGAAGGATCGTATCAGTGAGTGAAAGCATTAAAGTGACTGAGCCAGAGAAAGTTATTATTGGTAGTGCTGCAAAGGCACGTTCTCTTGGGTCCTCGACCATTTTGGTTGCTTACTTTGATGGCCAGGTATGTTCATATTGTAAGTAAACCTTGTGTTTATTGTTTCATTGTTGGGGTAAATGTCACATTAACCTGGTTTATCCTCTTGCCTTCTTAGATATTGTCATGGCAAAAGAAAGATTAGTCAGCTTCATCAGAAAAAGAAACATGCGCTGATTTGAAAAATCTTTGCTAGCTGCGATTGGTATAGCATTCTTACTGATAATAATTAGCATACTTGCAGGTTTTTCATGCAGCAAATATTGGAGACTCTGGTTTTATCATTATAAGAAATGGTACTGTTTTCAGAAGATCTTCGCCAATGCTGCATGGGTTTAACTTTCCATTACAGATTGAGAGAGGAGATGATCCCACATCGATGATAGAGGTAGCTCAGTTGTCATCGTCTTTTTTATATTGTTAGGCCTTTTAGTGGATTTTTTACCACGTCTGGAGCACCTGCTAGTTATTTCTTTTCAGTTCCGGCTTTGATATTCCTGTTCCTTGAAACATAAGATACAGAAGTACGAGTTGGGATCTACTTACATTGTTTTCACAATTCTATACAGAGGGCATGCAGGCAAACATGAAAATAGTGCTATGGTTGACTTTTTGCAATAATGTATTCTTATCGTTGCAAATATCATTGTCACTATGATTATACCATGTTATAGTTGTGTCTCTGCCGCATGTGGTAGAAACAACGTTCATTTGGCCATCCACTAAACTGTTGATTGCAACTGTATTTCAATGACAAGACGATGGTTTAAGTATGGGAATATGGTGAATTTTGCGAGAATGATCTCGACTGAAGAATTTTTCTTTTGCTAAAACCAAACCTTGTACTGTCTTCATGTGGGCACAATTGACCATTTTATATGATGGTAAAAAGAACCCATTTTCATTTCAATCCTGACCTAAGAACTAATCTGATCATCTAATTTTTCTGTTTCAGAAGTACGATATTGATTTGGATGAGGGTGATGTAATCATTGCTGCAACCGACGGTCTTTTTGATAATTTATATGAGCAAGAGATAGCATTGATCGTCTCCAAGTCATTGGAAGCCAATCTGAAACCAAAGGTCCTACATTTTCCTTTTTCTCTGTGAATTTGTCTGAATTTTCTATCACTTGTATAGCCGGTCCTCGCCAGCCACATTAGCTGATGTCTTTAACTATCATGTGCACAGTTATGTGTATACGGAATTTCAAACTGTTACCCTGGTTTCCCACTAAGTTTCGTCCCTTTGAGATACTCCTTTTTTCTTTCTTACAGGAAATAGCAGATTTCTTAGCTAATAGAGCACAAGAAGTAGGCAGATCGAAGTTAGGAAGGAGTCCCTTTGCAGATGCAGCGAAGGCTGCAGGCTATACATCATACAGCGGGGGGAAGCTTGACGATGTGACTGTTATAGTTTCTGTAGTACAAAGCAACTCTGACTTGAATCTGTAGTTCCTCTTCATTCAGTTTAATTGTATCTATATGAGAAGATACTGCTTCCCCATTTTAGGTACCCCTTTCCACTTTCCAGGTTTGGATTCGTCCAATCTTCTTGACCTCTTAAAATGGCAGGTGAAGCTAGACGCAAGAGGCGGTTGTGAACAAATTGCATGTTCCTATGGTAAATCTAACCATATCTCAAAATGACAC
Source organism: Papaver somniferum (assembly GCF_003573695.1). Classification (NCBI taxonomy): domain Eukaryota; kingdom Viridiplantae; phylum Streptophyta; class Magnoliopsida; order Ranunculales; family Papaveraceae; genus Papaver; species Papaver somniferum. The sequence goes on along the minus strand of NW_020618823.1, from coordinate 1,577,472 downwards.
AGGATGCCTTATTTTAGGCGTAGCTGATTTCATTTTACAAAATGGGCGTAAGTCTGCAGGTGTCCGCTAAGGAACGAAGTGCATCTATCAGTACTTAAAATTTATTGTCCCACACAGCTATGTATAAGAAATGTGTCTGTTTAAATACCGTTCTGAATCATTTACCTATCGAGCAATGATATAACAAGCACAATGTGGATAGGGTTCCCATAAACTTTCGGATTACCTGAAAAAATTGTGTGCAACTATGAGCTCAATTTTTTACCTTCCAAGTTTTACATTTTGCAAGGGGAGTTGCTTACACCATAATCACGTTTTGACTAATCTTGAAAACTGTCCTTCCAAGTCTTACATTTTGCAAGGGGACTTACTTACACCATAATCACATTATTCAAAGTGTCATTTTAATCTTATTTTTAAGTCAATATTATCTATGTTTTCTCATTGTGATATTCGCTATTAATCGTGCATTAGGAGTTTTTTTTCCTTCCTATACATATAAGATGTTGATTTGTTTTAATTGCTAACTAGGTATCATCCGTAGGCCGGGCTCAACCTTTTTGATTTTTTTTTTTTTGTGTTGTTAGGGTTTATTTTTCGCATTATAGAAAATGCTATTGGTTGATTAGTTCATCTCCTTTTCATTAGTTCATAAACAATATCAGCAAAGTACTCTACCGAAAATACAACAAAGAAGGATATATAGGTAGGAGAAAAAGAGGTATGTTTCACATTGCAATATATCTCTCAACTCAGGAATTAAATTGCAGTATTGCTCCCATCGTGTCCTAAGTCTAATTCACCGGCTTCTACAAACAAACTACGTCGATCCTACTTAAAATTTAAAGTTTGGAATCCTAAAAATTTTCTGACTGTTTCGATGTTCTTCAATAAACACTATTACTTCAACAGTGTTAAAATCGCGCGATAATGGAATGACTATGTTCGAACTCAGAAAAGTGTATTCTTAATTCACCTGGCAGTAACAATATCATACGATCATTTTTTCCTCAACTGTGTTATTCTTTGGAGTTAAGCTGCACATTTTCCTTTAGATTTGGGTAAGTGCTTAATGTTCGAGTTGACGGAATATCCATTAGACTGAAATAATAGTCATCGGGCACCTTTATCCATGTTGGCTCTTCATGTTCTGCAGGAGTCATTTTATTTTAACCTTACTGTACGCCTAACGTCACGGGCCTGTATATATGTTGAAATGTACCCCTCCGCCCTTTTTTATGCAAGCTATGTGTCGGTTGCCAGAAAATTAAGATTACAAAAAGACTCACGTTCACATGCTCATGCGTCTTATCTATAAATTCTAAGAACATGTGTCTATCTTTAATATTGAATCCAGGTACGGTAATGCCAAACGTACAAAATTAGAGTGGTTTGCCACGTGTGCAGAAGAATAAGTAAGAACTACCAACCTATTCTCCCTTCCACTCCCACCTGCAGACAGAACTAAACTCAACGAATCCAAATACAGTTTCGAATAATTTAAGCAGTATTTAAGCTTTTCTTTATGCAATTGTAGGCTCTTTTTTTTAATCACACCAGGACTAGGATAATGATCAGACGAAAACTCCCAACAAACTTAAGAGTCATAAACCTCTCTAATGATCAAACTATATCAACACAGGCTTTATTCGAACTTGGAGATGTTTGCAGCGTGAAAAATGTATCCATTGTGTCAATGTTCAAAATTTCAAATGCTTCCGACCGCGTAGAGTTCCTCTTTTGCATAGTCACCACCAAAATAACAGTAACTCAAGGAGTAGGTAGACAAAAAGTTATCTCGTAAAAATCAATGAAAATGCATCAACAACTAACTGGTCATGATTATTAATCCAATATAAATCAGAATTTCGATACCTGCCGCATAATCTCAAGTTCATATGCATTTCAGTTTGGCATGCCACATCGAGGAAACCAAAACAATCATAACATGAAAAGCAGCAAGCGGAACACAATGAAACACAACCTTACGTTATACTCATTCTTTGATCCGGCTCCGTTATTTCGTTGAATGCTTCCTTTGGTGCATAATTAATTCATTAGAATACCAACATCGCCTAATTCGTTTTTTTTAGTTGGGCTTCTATTTTTCTTTGCATAATATCCAATTAAAAGATCATTAATATGATAATATCTAGTGCAAACCAAATTACACATCTTACTTACAGTCAGATAAATAATGAAATCATGCCTGTGATCCATGCTTGCTCAGCTGCAACTCTTATTGACGCAGGAAAACCATGAATCTTACATATTTATTTGGGGAACGTTTTTACAGTTTGCCATTATGTGATGTAGGTTGCAAATATTCAGGTAGGAGACAATGGCAGGGAATAAAAAAACGTGGAACAGCTAAACTGTTTCTTATGGATTTGTAGGGGCTGCGGCTTTATAGATTGCACTTCAGTTGTCACTATAAATATAGGGCTATATACCATCTACACTTTTTGTTATGGATTCGTAGGAGTTAGTGTTGGAATATTTTCAACGCCGCTAACCAAAGGGGGTCCTGGGGGGCATCGCCCCACAGGCTGTGGTCGACCTGACAGGGATATCGCAGAAACACCTTCGAGACTTACCTATATGAGTATGGAAATAAGGCCGTTTCCTAAGAGAAGAAGACCGTTCTCTAAAGAAGACTCATGAACAAGGATATAAGCACATGGCCATTAACGTGCTTGGCTGCAGAACACATGATTTTATGAAATCAATATGTGTGGAGACTCCGGTTTTATCATAAGGGGTACTTGGTTCAAGACTGGTTTCACCATACAACCTCGATAAGGCTTTGAGTTTCTTACACTAAGTGAAGGTTCAAATCCAAAAAATACCTATCATTTATGTGTTGATTTCAACGATGATGCTTAGTCTCAATTGTGCTTGAACTACGTTGGCTTGATCCCACTCGGGTACGTAGGCAGTCACTTCGGTGATGCAGTCACTCTGATTTAAAAGTTTTAACTTTGTTTTATGGTTTTTGAAAATAGGGGGAGAATGTTGGAATATTTTCAACGCCGCTAACCAAAGGGGGGTCCTGGGGGGCATCGCCCCCCAGGCTGTTCGAAAATTTCGAATCCAAAAGACACCATTGATGTCTGTTGATGAAGGAACCTGACGTTTCGTGAATAGAAACCTGTTGGCGAATAAAAAACCTATTCCCAACAGGTGCAAAACCTTTTATAAATAGCTTCTCCCAGTTTCGTTTAACATATAAGAAAAATCAATCTGTTTTCTCTATTTCAAAAAGCATCATCAGAAATCAGAAATCTCTTTGTGTGTTCTTGATTGAATCAAGGGGTACAAACCTTGAATTCAGTTTTCGTTGCAGGGCTTTCATTGTATCCTGAAGGCAATATTTCGCATACCTGTTGTAATCGCCAATTGTTATTGGGAGGGTAGAAATATTTGTCTAAAAGAAATTTATACAAGCCTTGAAAGTTTTGGAGTGCAACACTTTCTTCTCTGTGTCATTCATCCTTTGTGAAACCCTTTTTTTTTCCAACAGTTAGTGTACCGATTTGTTTGCCATATTACCTTATCGACAGTGTTCTGTGATTCTGATCTACCCTTAAAGATACATCCCATTCCCGTGATTTGGGAATAGCCGGACATAGGTTAGTCGGGCAGAACCAAGGTTGTTTATAGTGGGCCGAGGCATTAACCGGGTAGATTTTGACGTTGGTTATAATGGGTCCAGACATGATCTGAGCCGTCCAACCTAGAATTGATCCTAGCCATCTTTTGTCCATCATAGACACCACCTCTCCTTAGAACATTGATGTTTGTTAAAGTTCAACGAACATTTTTCTTTTGATCGATAGCATGGTCGTCTGAGTTTTTATTTTGTCACTCTAACATTATGCAATTGAATTCTAAGATGCCGGAGAGAATTGAAATCAATCGACTTAATGATCATTACGATAATGTTATTTACCAATGTGGATACATTTGTCGAGGGTGGCAATGCAGAAATTTTCCTTAACATCATGATGACATGAAATTTTCCTTAACATTTGTCGAGGGTGGCAATGCAGAAACTAATAAACCATGGAATTTCTCATGGCCACTTTAGTAGACATTGTAGTTGTTTGGTAGTCGATTGTAATTCATTTAATGTTCTGTGACCCATTATAACCAACGTCAAATCTACCCGGTTAATGCCTCGGCCCACTATAAACAACCTTGGTTCTGCCCGACTAACCTATGTCCGGCTATTCCCAAATCACGGGAATGGGATGTATCTTTAAGGGTAGATCAGAATCACAGAACACTGTCGATAAGGTAATATGGCAAACAAATCGGTACACTAACTCCTACGAATATTGTAGTTTTTCAATATTGGGTCTCCTGATATTAAAATATTCTGGAGAAACTTTGTACAGAGTTGCAATATTCAATTTAATGTGTACGGTCCAAATGTCTCTCTGCCTAAGAAAATCCAATTGCACCTTTTGATGTTGGCGTGTCTTAAGGTAATTTTTCTCATGGCTGCTAAGTAATAAATCTTGATATTATAGTCCTTTGGCATGAAAAACATATCAAGATTAGTAATCTGGAGGATAACAATTTCAAACAATGCCAGTCATTTTTCATCAAATGCCACAGCTGGTTAGGTGTAGCTGACGAGTTGGTCATTTGAAGGTAAGTGCCTGAAAGTGGAGACCAAGTGGTTGCCGTTGCCGACTTTATTTCACAAAGACTTGGTGACGGAGTATAATCGAAGCCCAATCGTGATACCTGGGTTCAAGTCTGGGGAATCGGCTAAGAATCATGATTTTGGGCATACATGAATCTTTTTAGGCATACCTAATAAAGACAAAAAAGGATGTGAAATAACAAAATCAGAAACTCCCTTAACCAATTTTTTTAATGGCAAATCTGCCCTTTTAGGATTAGTGTTAATATTAATGATTAGTTAAAATAATTTTGATTAGTGATTAGTTTAGTTTTAAGATTATTTAGTTATAAATTTGTGTAGATGAAAATTTTTGAGTAAGAAAAAAAAGTTAGATTTTTTTTGAGAAGGAGAAGGGGAAAATGAGAAAAAAGCTTGTATTTGATTCAATGGATGAGGAGGGTACACTTCTATCTTATGTTTAATCTCACTTTTGTAGCTTAAAATCATAAAAAGTTTGTGTTTTTAAGGTTCGGCGAGTCTGGAATATGTTCGGCTTAATATATCAGCCGAACCCACCTGGATATTGACAACTAATGAACAGTTCGGCAAGCTGAAAGTGTTATTATTATGAGCTGAACCAACTAGTTCGGCTTGTTTAAAAATGTCATAATGAGCCGAACCTAATCCTGTGTGATCTGGACGAAAAATCACGTGAGGTTCGGGTTATATTGAGGAAATCGTAAGCGCCGAACCTTTTGGAAGTACATGGTTCGGCTATTTAGATAATTATTATATAAGCCGAACCTCGTAAATGTGATAATTGTTGGGGTAAGAATTTTGTATTGGTTCGACACATAATGTGAATATCGTAATAGCCGAACCTCGTAAATGTGCTAGGTTCGGCACATATTATGATTATCGAATACGCCGAACCCCTATGCATCTCTATCTGTGACTAGGTTCGGCTTGAAATTTCATGAAATTTCATGCCGAACTGTTCATATACACTTACAGAAAGCTTTTGTGAAGAACAGTTCGGCTAAAAACGCAGCTCAATTTTGAGCCGAACCCAACACCGTAACCGTCATTTAATCGATGAAAAACAACAAATAGGAGATTGGGTTTGTAAATCTTACTTTCTTATCCTCATTTCCGGAGTTGGAGATGCAGTTGGTTCAATTTCTGGTTCAATTGGTGGTTGATTTTCAGTTTCTACACCTTCATCTTCAATTGCTTCTTCTTCTTCAATTGATGGATTAGAAGACGATTTGGTTTGCCTAATCCCTGCTTTTCTTTGTACGAGTCATTATGTAGTTGAGTTTAATCGACGATCAAATTTTTACGAATCGACAATTAATCACGATGATGAATTTTTTTTTTTCGCGGAAGGGGAAGAGTTCGGTTAGAGGAGGAAGAAGAAGAGATGTTAAGGGAAACTGATTTTGATATTTTAAAAAACTGATTTTTGATTTTTGTATTAAGGGTATAAAGGTAATTGAACTATCCATAGAGTACCCCTTATAAGGTCATCCAAGTTAGTATTATTGTTTTGTATGCCTAATAAGATTTCAATATGCCCAAAATCATGATTCTCGGCTAAAGCCTATAGTGCTACTGCATCACTCGCACTCATTTCTCAAGTGAACAGCCTCACACCGCTCATTTAGGAGGAAATGTGTCTGTTCAAACAGGGTTTGCAGATGCTCATCACTCGAGCAATGATATGACAAGCACAATATGGACAGGGTTCTTTCAACTTTCAGATTTACTAATGAAATTGTGCAATTATGAGCTCAAACCAGCAACTTCTTTTGTAATCGGTGGTTCATTTTGCGATTACGAGCTCATACCAACGACTTTTTCTAATTTGAAGTAACTATGCGTATTTCAGTCTTGGGCCAGATGAAAGTGTTTTCTTGCATTGTCACCCTATTTTAAAGTGCATTTTCTCTATGTTTTTTCATTGGATATAATTTGCTAACCATGCATGAAGAGTTCTTTTTTTGTTCAATATATATAAGAAAATGTTGGTTTGTTTTAATTGCTAATGGCGACCGCTTTTCTTTGCATGATAGTGTGGTTGTCTAAGTTTTTGTTTTTCTTATCCTGGCATTGCACAATTGAATTCTAAGATGCTGGTTAGGAGGCCATGGAATTTTCTTACAAAATTGTTGACGATTTATGCAGTTCCCGTTGAAGAACAGATTTCTCCAATATTCAAGGGGAACCAAAGGTGGGCTAGACCTAGCTGCCCCCTAAAATCCCTGATTAACCCTTAATTTTGTTTAATACTTTATACACTATCCTCAATATTTTAAAATGTTTTCCTTTATTTTTAAGATTTCAGAGTTTAGTTCACTAAATTCATCAAAAGAAATTTTAGCCCGCAAGGGCAATTCCTATGGCAATCAATAAAAAGGTTCAGATTTGGTTATCCCACTATTATTATTTTTAATATAAATATTTTGTAGGAGAAGGTCCTTAACAGTCTACGGATGTGGCTTTGTTGTAGGTGTATGCATCTGCATGCATGAAAGATGTCGTGCAAAGGCAAGGAGGGGTTGATTCATGGTGATGTTGTTGCAGGGCCGCTCAACGGAGAAGGAGCAGATTTTCTTTTACATAGTTTAGTGCAGCCTGTCGAGGTCAGTGCTGCCTGTTTGGGAACTTATAGTGTTCCTGGTTGTGGTGTTTTGGAAGAGGTTGATGGAGTTGCTGGTGTAGAGTCACCTGGTACTCTCTCTACAGACCTGCTCAATTCTGTTTTTCAAAAGCAGTTCACGACTGTTACATGTATTCCCCATCAGTGCCGTTTATCTTTTTCGCGATCTTTAAAAGCCTGCCTCGACAGGGTCATCATTAATCCAACTAATGAGACTGCTTGGCTGCAGCTAATTTTGCTCCCCATTTGCACTTTAGCTCTTTACAGGCCAAGGAGTTCAGCGGAGGAGAAATCAGGCAAACGAAAGCGTCTACAAATCACTGCCATTAACCAAGCCTTAACAGTTTGGAAAGAGCCGAATGGTTGCTTTGTTCTGGTTGACAAGATGTTGCAGCTCCCTGTTCGTACTGGGTCTAAGCAACATGATGAGAAGAAGCAGGGGTTAGTTAACATGTCAGCTTGCCGAAAGAAGATGGGTTGTGGTCAATATGATGCTGCAATTCGAGCGCTCCCTATTCTGAATTGTTAGTCAAACACCCAGCGGCTCCTCCTCCGGATGCACCTTGTGATGATATTTTAGGAGACCCAATTACAGTGGATAGCCGAGAAGTTTTGGGAGCTATTAAGAGCTTCCCTAAGGTTACTTCATGTGGTCGAGATGGATTATGGGCTCAACATTTGGTTGATATGTTGAGTGGGATGCAGCTGCTGTTGCAGATGATTTGCTCGCTTCTATTACAGGTGTTGTCAACCTTTGGTTGGATGGTAAATGCCCCGAAGTTTTGGGCGAGTTCATTAGTAGTGCACCCTTAACACCGCTACTTAAGCCTGGTGGTGGCCTTAGGCCCATTGCAGTTGGCACGGTTTGGCGTAGATTGGTCTCCAAAGTAGCGACTTTCTCTATCGGCAAGGATATGACTTCCTATTTAAGTGATTATCAATTTGGTGTTGGTGTGCCTGATAGGGGAGAGAGTATTTTACATGCTATTAATGGATTATTGGAGTTGAAAGGCCACTCAGACTCGATGTCAATGTTACTCATTGACTTTTCGAACGCGTTCAACATGGTGAGCAGATCTCAGCTCATCAAAGAGGTTCGTCTTCATTGTCCAGGTATTTCTCGTTGGTTAGAATTTTGCTACTTGCGACCTCCTAAACTCTACTATGACCAATATATTTTATCTTCTGCTCTTGGAGTCCAACAGGGTGACCCTCTCGGTCCCTTGTTGTTTTCCTTGATACTTCACCCTCTAGTGAAGGATATTGCCTCCAGCTGCAAGCTCGATCTACATGCTTGGTACCTTGATGATGGTACGATTATTGGTGATACACTTGAGGTTGCCAAGGCCTTACGCTTGATTGGAACTGAAGGACCAGGTAGAGGATTACATCTCAATATAAAGAAAACGGAGGTCTTTTGGCCTTCGATTGATCCCAGAAGTACTGTTGATGGTGTTTTCCCTCCTGATGTTGGTAGACCTTCTAATGGTGTTAAAATTTTGGGTGGTCCTGTGAGTCTGGACTTGAGCTTTATTAGTGATATGATGTTGAGCAGGGTGAAAAAGACTGTTCAACTAATGTCCGCCATTAAGAAACTCAAGGATCCTCAGAGTGAGATGCTATTACTTCGTAATTGTGCCGGTGTTTCCAGGTTATATTTTTCTACGCATACTACCAACCCTACAGCCCTTCATCAAGCCACTGAGATTTTCGATGATCATTTGCTCAAGTACCTGAGACTCCTTATCACTGGTGATGGTCCTGGTTTTGGTCTTTTACAGCAGAGATTGTCTACATTTCCCATCAAAGATGGTGGATTGGGCATTTATACCATGGCAGGCACCCGTACTTATTGTTATCTAGCTTCTCAGAGCCAGACTACTTCGGTGCAAAAGGTGATTCTTGGTAACTTATTCTCAACAAACAAATGCTCTGCTTATCAGTTGGCTCTTCAGAACTTTATCCAAGTATGTGGATTACCTTCTTCTTATTGCTTCGATGATACTCCCCCCCTCCTCCCCCCCGTCCATGCATTCCCTGGCAGTCACTTATTTTGATACAGTTAAGAAGAAAATCCGAGACCAATTTTCCATGTCTGTAAGAGATTCCATTTTGTGGCATTGTAACCAAGTTAAGCATGCACAAGATTATTTATTATCTGTACCAATTAGTGGGCTTAACCAATGCCTCGGGCCTAGACAGTTCAGAGCTGTTCTTTGGTATCGCCTTGGTATCCCCTTGTTTGTTGAGAATGGTTTATGCTCAAGTTGTAACAAATCTATGGATATCTTTGGAGATCACGCGCTCCATTGTGCTAAGGATGTTGGGCCTAAGTTTCGACATGACTTTGTTCGTGACATCGTTGCAGACATTTGTTACAAAGCTAGTGTGCCTGCCCGTAAGGAAGTTTCTCTTGGGTTTCTTTCTGAGGACGACAAGAGCCTACGACCTGCCGATTTCATCGTTCTTAACTGGGAAAACGGTCAAGATGTGTGTTTGGATGTTACAGGCGTCTCCACCTTCACAGGTGAAGGTACTCGCTCTTTCATTTCAGTCAAAGCTATCTCGAGTGTTGTTTCACGAAAACGCACTAAATACTTGGACAAATGTGTTGCACATGGTTATGGCATGGGTGTTCTTGCTTTTTCCACTCTAGGGGAACTTGGAGGGGATACTATATGTTTTTTCAAGCGTTTGAAAAACTGTTTAGTTAGCAACGATGCTAGTAGTGGTTTTGGTAGTTTTATTTTTCACAGGCTAGGTATTGTTATTCAAAAAGGGGTTGGTGCCCAGCTTGTTGCTAGGATGCCAAACTAAGTTTTATTTCTATTTTTTAACGTTTTGTAGGATAAAGTTTAAATATAAAATATTATATTTATGTGAGACAAATTAGGATAATGTGAGATAAAATAGGATAAAAAGAATAAAGAATATGAAAATATTTTATTTGGAAACGCGAATTGTAGTCGGAGGTTGTGGAAAACCCGCGGGCGGTTGACAAAGATCCTCCAGTGGATTTGGTTAATCCATGCGGATTAAGTTGGTTCCCGCGGCTCTTCTTTAAGCGTGTGGTTAATGATCGACCTCACTCAAAAAACCAACAATTTGTTGGTTTTTTCATCTGTTTCTCATGTTTGTTGAGTCCATAATGGGAGCAAAAATGAACCAATTTCATGTTTGTTGAGTCCATAGGAACTACTCTAACTTTGCGTCCAGTAGATAGCAACTTCAGTAGATATTATAAGCTTATGTATGAATAAGATAAATATTTGGCATGCAAGAAATTTTCAAATAGATCATCGGGGATAAGGGGACCTATTAATTGCCCCCCTATCTATTCCTTCTTTGTATGGAAGGTCTGTCCAGAATTATCAAGCAGGCTGAAACGGACTAGAAAATACGAGGCATGAAACTCCTTAATACTAGCATCACCCATATGTTGTTCGCTGACGATTCCTTAATCTTTACAAAGTGGATTTTCTTTAACGCTAGAAATTTGATAGATATTTTAAAGGGTCATTTACAGAATGGTCATGCTTTTTGTAATTGGGTCACAAAATGGTCACATTTTTGTAATTCATTCACATAATAGTCATACTTCCATCCGATTTAACACTTTTGAATACAATGGTGTTATCTTTTTCTAAAATACCCTCCTTCAAAATACCCTTCCAATTTTAACAATTAGTTAAAGTGGTGGTGATGAAGCGGTGGTGGTGGTGGTGGAAGCTTAAGAATCTTCACTAAACCTCAAAAGGGAAGCGATGAACCCTTTAGGTGAATGCGGTGCAACGAACCTGAATGTGGTGTAACGATCCTGAATGCGGTGTAACTGTGTGTAAGTGGCGGCACCACCACTAACAAATAGCACCACCGTCAAAACAATTATAATGAAGGAAAATTTTAAAATTGTGTATAGAGGGATAAGTAGGAAGGACACATAGGTAATTTGGTTAACATATTTAATTGTGAGTCATCACTTAACTCTCTTTTTAACGGAACTGTGACCATTTTATTAATAGTTCGTAACAGTATGATGGTTTTGTGAATCGGGTCCTAATACTAGGACTGTTTTGTACATTTTCCTATTTTAAACTGTTTGAGCGCTGCCGGAGGCAAATGATAAATTATTAGAAATCTAGGATTTTTTTCAATAAATCCTTCCCAAACAAATTTTGCAAAATGATCATGCGGATACTTAAAGTTCGGGAAATATCAATTTCCAAATCCAAAGTGTAGTGCTTTGATTCTATAATAACTAGATTCAAAATTCGACTTCAAATTGAATGGGAAGATTACTCTCACAGATAGCTAAGACTGTGGTAGTCAAGTCGATTTTAGAATCACTCCTGATTTACCAAATGGGTTTTTATATGACTCCGAAATCCATAATTAACCAACTTACTTCCATCTAGCTGGATTTCTGGTGAGGAAAGAAGAAAGGTTGTAAAGGTGTATACCTTAGAGCTTGGGATGCTTAGGATAAACCAATTCACTTGGAGGATTAGCATTTAGGGATTTCTACACAAACAATCAAGCACAACTAAGTAAGTTAGCATGGAACCTTATTACAAACCCAGATGCACCATGGGAAGTTACCCTTAGAGCCAATTACTTTTCCAAATGTAGGCACCCGCTTGCTAGAAACGGAACCAAAAATGGTTCATGGATTTGGAAATGTGTTAAAGAAGGATTAAAGCAAATCAGGCTCCATATATTATATATGAGAAGTAGGAAATGGATAAATTATCCACATTTTTGTTCAAATAATGACCCCATCTAGAAATCGAGACTTTCTTGAGGTCTTGATTAAGGACTTAATCCTTCAAGACTCTGCTGGATGAAACATTCCTCTACTCAATTCTATCTTTGACTCCCATGTTGTTGATGCCATAACCATTATCCACATTAATGGTATATGCAAGGATACGCCTAAATGAAACCCCAATAGCTCTAGTGCATCCAACATAAAAAGTCTCTATTATTCCATTAAGAGATTTGACTACAATGGACCCAGTCAATGGGAAAACATATGGAGTATGCATGCATCCCCTAGATTCAAATTATTTGCTTTCAAATTTCTACAAAACATGACCCCTACCAACTGCAGATTTGTACAGTTCACGGATATTACTAGCATTTGTGCTCTTTGTTCTTAGCATAACAGGTCTTTAGAACATATAATTTTCACCTGTCCTGGCAAGATGCGACAAAGTTTTTAGAGGAATTATCCCAAAAACATAGACAAACATAACTTTGCTAGAACATTTGACAAACATAGACAGATTGGAAGTGTTGCCTTAATATTGAGAAATATTATTGGTTGGTGCAGGGAAGTGAAGAAGCTGGAGTGCAGGGAGCAAAGTAAGGATGGAGTGTAGGTGCAGACGGCTTTAGAAGTAACCACATGATCTTATCAGTTGGATACTATAGTCGTTCTAATTTAAGGGAGTTGTATCAATACTATCAAAGCAATTAAAGGAGAGGACTGAATTTTAGATTGGAAAACTAGATCTAAAACTAGAGACATTCATGGAAAACTTGTCACAACCAATATGAATGTGGAAGGAAAAAACTTAATGTTTTCGTATTGTGGGAAAAGGGAAAATCAGGTGGTTGTTACATTAGCTTCCGATGCCAATTGAACTGCAACCTGTAACATTGCTTTCCTCCCACCTAGGTTCTTTGATGTTTCAAGTATGGATAATCTGAGATGTCAGGCTCCTCAAGGCACTCAACCTTCAAAACTCTTTTTACCAACTTGATTTCTATTAATCTAAGATTTTATAATAATTAAAAAATAAGATCATGATACATAAATACGTTTACGAGTTACTCCATTTTGAAAGGGATAAATCATCCACATAAAACCAGAAAGAGAAAAACTCAAGTTAGAGTTTGATTCAAAATAACGCAGATTCATTTTGTAGGCGTAAAATGGTCGACAAGATAATTGGCATCGACTTGGTTCTTAATTGTATGCATTCTTTGGCATTGTTCGGGAGTTAGCTTTGTTCCGTTTACTTGGCTTGTCTAAATGAGCTAATTCTGATTTCTCGTAAGCACATAATAAGATTGGAATCCAGTTTTGCGGCTTAGAGAATAGAAACCCAAAGGACGAGGGTATACTTCAACAAATGGATTTGCTTGTTTGTTTATTTTGAAACATAACACTGCTTTACCTACCATGGAAACTCTCAAAAAAGATTCCAAGAATTTTTCACTTGGGCAAGTAGTGTTAATCTCATACGAAAACCATGAGATGGTGAATTTCAAGCCTTATATCCTGATTTCTCCAGGAGTTTCCCATAATGAATGTTTCATTTTTGAGAACATCATTTCTATCAATCTCATTTTTGAGATCAACAGTTTCTCGTAGTCCATCCCGAAAAAGATTACTACGAAAGGACCGGACACCAACAAAACACAGTTGATCAATGACAAGTGGTCAAACATAAATACTGATTGGATAATCTTCGTATATGCCTCTTTCAAAGAAGACGACCTATCAATGGGATATGCGCACATAGTGTATTCAGTCGATCAACACACCTTCATGCGCATTTCAACTGGTTCGGAGAAAGCCACTTCTGCTTTCCATGCGGAAGCGAAAGCTTTACTCAAAGCGGTTACGTGGCTAAAAGAAAACGTGTTATCTAGTGTCACCATTGTAACTGATTGTAAATCCTTGGCAGACAATATCAACAAGGATAACACAAGTCCCTTCTGGGCAGCCGAAAACACCGTGCAAGGAGTAAGGAAAATCTTACACGATCTTACGCAGGCAAAGGTAAAGTACACTAATAGAAAATACAATTCAGCAGCAGACAAAATTGCCAAAGAAGCAAGGATAAAATGTCTTCAACATTTATCCATGAAGTTACAACAAAAAATCAATATTACTAGCATCGTTTCTAATGTTTTCGATAGAAACGAAATTGTAAACCTTTTATACCATATTTGCTAGTGAATATATATAGTTTTTCCATTAAAAAAATACTAATGAAGAAATAAAATTTATTTATAACTTATCTCACGTTTTTCTAAAAGTGTCCTTTTAAACTATCTTTTTTTGGTTCATTTTTTATGTTTCCAATTTGGGAAATATATATATATATATATATGTATTTATAGTGTTGTTGATTCGTTTTAATTGCTAATATTTTTCGAAGTAATATTCTTTGCTTAGTAAAACATTTTTCTAATTTCCAATTTTACACTAAAGATGCTGGAGAAAACTGAAATTTAACGATTGAAATAATGGCATGATATGATTCATTTACTAGCATGTAAATATAAACTTCAAGATGGTACGCAATATTCTTAAATTTTTTTTGAGGATATCACCACGTCAATGGTGCACAAAATTTTTTTATTAAATATTGAAATGGTAGCAGACCAAGTTCTTTTCATATGTTTTTGATTTACTCCACCGATTCCTAGATTTATTTATAGCTCAGTACATGGAGAACATGTACTTTTGCTCAATCTTGATGTGGGAGCTAATATGAAAGGCGGGTAAGTCTTTTCGCTTTATTTAAGAAGACATCGTAATTAATACTCTTTGTTACATTACACATTAGCGTGAGATAAGTAGAGCATATGATTAACAATTTTTTTAAAAGTGATATGCAAGATTTTGACACTATGATTCATCTGGATCTGACTTAATATGTTTGTTTTTTTGAGTCAGATCCCACTCATCTGACTCAAAAATATGAGTCAATGGGTTATTCCCATGAGTCAGGAGTATTTTCTCACCTGACTTAAACGTGTCCGAATAAGGGGTTTGGTCTGACTCAGATCGCGAGTCATATCTGATTCAAAATAATAAAAAACAACGGTCTGACATCTGACTTGGGCCGAGTCAGATCCAGATCCCGAGTTAGCAAAAGATAAACACACCGCGTCTCTTTCATTTGCATCCCCTCTATAAAGGAAAGTAAAATAAATTAAAGACATCTAACAAATTGGAATTAAGAAAGAACAATGTTAATAATATAATCATGAACTTTATATTCAAAAACTATTAATCAAGATTTCTTCTTTACAAGTATTTATTGTTATTTTCATTTGTCTCTTTTTACGTTCAATCCTTACTCCGTATTAAGGAAGGCTCGAGTCTTACCAAATCTGAGAAAAAAAGGATATTTAGTTTAAAGGTTGGATCATTTTTGTTTAAATCTTTCATTTTACACCAAATGTTGATGACTTTATCTTTCCCATTCTTTCATTTTTACACGGGGTCCAATTTCGTCTACAATAGAATGCCTTTATATTGCATTGTATGGATTAAGTGACATTTTTTACACTGAATGGTTTAACACTAGGAGATTAATTTTTTGATCTAACAGCTGAGATTTAAAACGCTGAACCAAACAACGCTAGACAGTGGTTCCAAATGACGTGGACTGCTAATCTAGCTGATAAATTAGCGCTCTCATAAGACTTAGGAGGTTGTCATAGTTGACGTGGATTGCTAGTCTAGATACTAGATTAGCACCCATAGGACTTAGCCTAAAGCAAAGACGAATTCATGAGAGGGATAATCTTGGTTTTAGCCCGGCTTGCCTCCTGGTGTACCAGTACAAATTACAATTTTTAATGAATCCTTCGTTTGTGGAATTATTTATTTTCCTTAGTCCGGGCAAAAAAAAAATAGGAAAAAAATAAAATAAGCTCACCTAAATCTGTCATTATTTTAAAGTACATGTGAATTCTCTATTTTGAGCTGATCACAAATGAAAATAATAATCTTATTCATTTTTCGATCATCATTTTTTCTATGTTTTCTCTTTGGGATATTCATTACTAGTCACGCACAAGGAGTTCTTTTTTTCCATATATAAAGGGATGTCAATTTATTGTTATTTTCTAAAAGCTCACGTCAAACAATTTTTTTGTTTGATTAAGCTGTATCAGAAGTTTTTATTTTGAAACTTTCACAATTGTACATATGAACTCTGAGATGTCGGAGAAAATTGAAATCAAGCAATTCAATCCCTGACAAGAAACCACCATTAGCCCAGTGGTTCGGTTTATAGGCGGTGGTTTTGTACCACTAGTGCATGTTAATATATATATCCTTATTTAAGGATAATATATTGCTTCCTACTGTATAGGATCTTTGCTTTATCATAATATATTGGGCTCTATATATATTCATGAGCTGTGTAACCAGAATTGATAAGATTATCATAATAAGAATTATTTTCTTCTTGATCCTATATTTGTGAAGATGGTATCTATGAGCTAGGGTTCTTGAATCATGGGTAGTGATTCAGAATTATACCAAAATAAATCAAAACAAAAAGGGCAGATGGAATTTTTTTTTGCTCCTATTATCGTTCAATCTGAAGGTGCAGTATTCAATCCTGGGATTGTTCTTGATGAAACAAACTATGATTTGTGGTCATAAATCATGGAGATGCATATTGCTGAAAAAGAAAAAACCTCCTTTATTATGGGAAGGACAAGAAAATCTACCGAGGAAGATCCAAGATATGAGAAGTGGCACACAGATAATCAAAAAGTCAAGAGATGGTTGTTGATGTCTATGTCACCTGAAATCATGAAGAGATATATTCGGTTACCTACTGCTAGAGAGATTTGGGATGCATTATCTAAAGCCTTTTATGATGGGGATGATGAGATGCAGGTATGTACTTTATATCGACGAGCGTTTTCGGCAAAACAAAATAGCAGAACACTCTCAATTTATTATGGAGAACTAACTGAAATATTTGGAGAGCTGGATCATCATGACAAGGTGGTTATGGAGAATTCTAATGATATTGAAGCCTATCGAAAATCAATTCAGCGCCTAAGGGTGCATATATTCCTTGCTGTATTAGATGAAAGTTTTGAATAGATCTGTGGTGAAATCGGTACAATCAAAAAGGGTCTTTTCAGAGATACTCAAATACTGAGGTGGACAAGTCATCACTTAAGTGTACACACTGTAATCAATCTGGACATACAATTGACATGTGTTTCGAGTTGGTTGGATATCCAGATTGGTGGGATCAACATCAGGAGAGGAAGAAGGAGACAAAAAAAATTTTTGGTGCTCCAATGGCTTCAACAAAGAAAGGAAAGGATTCCATAGTAATATCTGCATCAGTAGCAAGGACAGGTAACGATGGTAAGTTTTTAAATGTTTCTTCACTTGTTTCGAATAATTCATGGATATTTGATTCCGGTGCCACAGACCATATGACATGTGATTCTAAACAAATCTCTCCCCTAAAACCATCCTTACAAAAAACAGTCTCTACTGCAAATGGTTCACAAGCTCCAATTACTGGTGAAGGGTCAATATCTCTCACTGAAACTTTAAACTTAGATTTTGTCTTAGTAGTTCCTACATTAGACTGTAATCTCCTATCAGTTTCCCAAATAACTAATAATTTACACTGTGTAGTGATATTTTGGCCTGACTGTTTTGTTTTTAAGGACATCACAACGAAGCAAACGATTGGTTATGGTGTTAAGCGTGGGAAGCTGTATTATCTGGATTTGGTGTCAAGTAGTTCGGATAAGATGCGTCAAACTCTTCTTGCTGATGGTTCTGAGGAGGAGAGACAAAAATCTCAAATTTTTTTATGGCATCGACGATTGGGGCATGCGTCGTTTGGTTTTTAAAAAAATTATTTCCTAGTTTGTTTGCAAAACTTGATATTTCTGGTTTTCATTGTGAAGTATGTGAACTTGCAAAAAGCCATCGTGCTTCTTTTCCATTATCATTCAATAAGAGTCCAGTTCCTTTTATGATCATACACTCTGATGTTTGGGGGCCATCTAAAACTACTACCCTGGGTGGTTCAAGATGGTTTGTTACTTTTATTGATGATTGCACTAGAATGACGTGGGTGTGTCTCATGAAAAACAAAAGTGAAGTTACCGCCTTGTTTAAAAAGTTTCATAAGATGATTAACACTCAGTACAACAAACAGATTCAAGTACTTCGTAGTGATAATGGTGGTGAATATATGGATTATGACCTCCAACATTATTTTGAGGGACACGAGATTATTCATCAAACTACTTGCTCTAATACGGCTCAGTAGAATGGAGTAGCAGAGAGAAAGAATCGTCACTTACTGGAAGTGGTCCGTGCTTCATTGATAGAAGCACATATGCCACTGATGTATTGGGGAGAGGCACTTACTTCTGCAACATATCTTATCAATCGAGTGCCATCCAGTACCATTGTGTTTCAAACACCCCATCAAGCTCTTGCTGAAGCAGTTGTGGCTCCAACTGTTCCTAATATGCCGCCTCATGTGTTTGGTTGTGTAGCTTATGTTCATTTGCACAAGAACCAACGTGATAAGTTGGCCCCTAGAGCTCTGAAGTGTGTATTTGTGGGATATGCAACAACTAAAAAGGGATAGCATTGCTAACATCATCCAACCAAAAGAATGTTTGTTACTTTGGATGTTGTATTTCATGAAGATACTGTGTATTTTTCATGTGAGTCTGAACTTCAGGGGGAGTACCATAAGGAAATTCAGACTCTTAACTATGATGAAGATATATCAGAAATTGATGTATCTGTTATTGTCAACTCTGATCATATGGTAAGAGAATCTGTTGATGAAAGTTCTTCATGAGAAGAAACAGAAAGTACAGTATTAGATCGTGATATAGAGATTCAAGATGAGGTTATGATAGAAGAGATTCCAAAGTCTACGTTACCTCAAGGAGATGAAACACCAAACTAATCGTCTGTTACAGATGTTCTTGAAGAATCTAGGAGACAACTTCCACAACGTGCAAACAGAGGTATTCCTAAACCCAGATATGAACCTGAAATCTCTAGTAAGGTTAAGTATCCTATGAGTCATTATGTCTCTCACCATCGTTTGTCTAAAGCTAATAAGGCATTCGTGAATCAAATATCTACTGTTTTTATTCCTAACAATGTGCAGGAAGCATTAGCTGATCCAAAATGGAGAGCATCTATAGAAGAAGAAATGAGGTCCCTTTTTCAGAATGATACTTGGGATTATGTTGATTGTCCAGAAGGAAGAAAGATTGTGGGGTGTCGTTGGATTTTCACCATTAAATATAAGGCAAATGGTGAGATTGAACGTTATAAAGCAATATTAGTTGCTAAAGGGTACAACCAAACTTATGGTATCGACTATACATAAAATTTTGCTCCATTAGCGAAAATCAACACAGTACGATTATTGTTATCGCTTGCTGCAAACTTGGATTGGACTTTGCAACAATTTGATGTAAAGAATGCCTTCTTACATGGTGAATTAACTAAAGAAGTTTACATGGAGCTCCCATCTGGTATTTCAGTTCCAGGATCTCATGGTAAGAAGGTATGTAAGCTAAACAAGTCATTGTATGGACTAAAACAATCTCCAAGGGCATGGTTTGGCAGATTCACCAAATCTATGAGGAACTTTGGATATCGTCAGAGTAATTCTGATCATACTTTGTTCATAAAGAAAAGGAAGGATAAAATTACTGCTCTTATCATATATGTAGATGATATGGTGGTGACAGGAAATGATCCAGAAGAGAGGAAATCTTTGTAAAGATACTTATCAAAGGAATTTCAAATGAAAGATCTTGGTTCATTGAAATACTTCCTTGGGATTGACTGGATTTTAACAAGGGGTTAGTCAATTGAGAGTAGTAGAGACATTAAGAGACTTTTTATGTAAGAGATTTTGGGTGACTCTCTGTGAGTGCAGAGACTTTGAGAGACTCTCTGGATGATTTTCAAGGAATTACGGTGATTCATAGAGAAAAAAAACATATATGAATTTCACCTTATACATGTGAAACAAACAATATATTTATTTTTTTATAAAATGAATATATGAATAATTCAATGAAAATGTATAAGTCCATGCATGGCTAATAGAAATGGCAACCATTTTGCCAATAAAAAAATCAAAACTTCATTTGAATAAAATGAACATAAGGGATTTGAATCTCTAGAAAACTTATTGAGTTTTGGAAGACATCATTTTTTTATTATTTTTTAATGGTTTAATTGTAGCTTATTTGGTTGTTGATTTTAATTTTTTGATATTTAATCCTTAAAGATAAAAGAAAGATGAAAGTCTCTGAAAATATCACATATCTTGGAGAGATCTGGTTTTAGCTTGTTATGGTATGTTTTTGTAGTAAAAGTCTCTACAAGTCTCTCAAAACTATAAGTCAATGATTTCAAATTCCAAATCCAATACTAGAGAATTCTGAAGACTTTTAGAAAGTCACGATCCAATGACGAAGATTGTTTGAGATTTTGCAAGACTCTCTATTGACTAACAAGAGATTTCAAAAATCTCTAGAATTCTTTTAATATATCCACAAATCTCAATTGACTACCGCTGTAAGTTTTCATACTTTTAACAAATGGGTTTGTTTGTTGTTGTTGCTTCATTATTGAGCAGATCATTTCATTGTTTTCTTCCTAAAAACAATTGAACAAATAAACTCATTCATTTGTAGCTCCTCGTCACACTATTTCAAAGTGGCCTTTTAAATTTTAAGTTCGTTTTCTCTATGCTTTTTTCATTTGGTGTACGCTGCTAATCATGCATGAGGAGTTTTTACTGTTGGTTTGTTTTAATATCTAATTTTTTCTAAAGCTCCTAACAATAATAGTGTAGTCTTCTAAGTTTTTATTTTCTGATTGGTATATACTATTTTTTATATTCTCACTGTCATTGCACAATTGAATTCTATGATGCTGGAGAAAACTGAAACTAACAGATCAGATGACAATGAAGAAATTGTTGATTACAAGTGTCACAATGCCATGAAATATTTTAAAGCAAATGTCAACGGTGTGCAGATCCCAACGAGGATCTTTTTTCTTCTAGTGTTGCAGCTTTCGTAGACAATGTAAATGTTTTGCTGGACTAATAGCTAGAATTAGTACAGAAGTCTAGAGTAGATCCATATCTGGTAAGCAAGTGCGATTTTCAGCTAGATCATGATGTGTGGATATGTTTTTGATATACTCCATTATAAATGGGATAAATATATACATCAAAACTGAAAGAAAAAAACTCAAATTTGCAATTAAATTCAAAATGTGCCAAATTTAAGGCGTAAAATAACGGACAATAAATTATATCTTTTTCGACTTGTGACTTGTGAGCCTTAATTTGTATGTGAGCGATAGGCCTAATAAAAGGCTAACCAAGGTTATATTCCCATCTCTATTTTTGGCCCAATAATCTTTTGTGTATGAAATTTTGAAAAGTTTGTAAATTAGCTCACCTGTATTTATGATAAATAAATATAGTTTTGGATAAAATAATTTTAGGTCCTGATTTTGTTTAAAAACTAGTATAAAACCTTTCTCTGTGTGTCCAATGCTCACATTATTTCGTGCTCACCAAATAATTCATGCTCACATTATTTCGAAGTATCCTTTCAAACTTACTTTTAAGCTCCTCTTCAAAATATGTACTATTATTCAATTTAATAAGATATATATATATATATATATATAGCTTATTAAATTGAATAATTTTTCCTTTGTTATATAAGGTTACATAACTAGGCCTGTCAATGGATACTGATTTTCCGTTAGCCGATACCGATAAGTTAACGGATAATCCCTTTTTAACGTAACGGTAGTGGAACCGTGCATTTCCGTTAGGTTTAGTTCCGTTACCCGCTAACGTGCGTATTGCACGTGTAAATTTTTTCACTTGTGTTGTGTTTGTGTATCGTCGAAAATGGAGATGGAGTCATGGAGATGTCTTTTTCTTTTCAAAGAACATGACTTTTTCTTTTGCTAGAAGCCTAGAACATCTGAATATTTGTATGTCTGTTTTTGTGTGTGTGTGGCATGGATTTAGAACCTGTTTTGTTGGATTTAATAGCTGATATGTGTTTTTAGCCTATTTTCTGTTTGTACCAGATAGTAACGGATAAATATCCGTTATCCGGTAAATCCAACGTAACGGCAACGTTTTTGATTTTCCTATTTCCGCCGGAACTTAACGGATAACGGATATCCGCTAATTTTTAATGGCAGCGGCAGCGGAAGAGACAATATCCGTTACGTTAACATCCATTGACAGCCCTATACATAACCTTATAGCTTATATAAGGTTATGTGGATGATTTGTTTTAGTTGCTAATATTTTGGATGTAATTTTTCCTTTGTTTGATAAAGTACAGTTTCAATTTTCTATTTTCATAATTTAACGATTATGCAAAGGGTCGTGTTATCCCGCACGGTAGTCCTTAGATGCTAATAACTGTTTATTTTAGGTCGTTGATGATAAAGTGAGAACTATCAAATGAATTTATTTGTAAATAACCCCTCTACTCAATTTTACAAATCAAAAACATTCGTTATAAATTTAATATTTCATTTATAAGGGCCTTTTTCTTCCACTAATTTTGAAACTTCGATCTATGCTAAAATCGAATGAAAAGTTCGACTCCGGCTTAACTACTGTTAATGATCATCGAGAAAACTCATTTGTATCATCATCTTCCTCATAATCTTCATGGACAAACTCATATGTATCATCGTCCAAAATTAATCGATATCCATCGCAATAACAGCAACATCACCACCACCTCAAATCAATCAATCACCACCAATCAGAAAACTCAAATTTTGTAATCAACAACAAATGTGTTGCTTCCCGTCTTTATAATCAATTAAACAACAAATTTAAACTAATGCTCAATCATGGTACCTAATTTTCATCATCCGCAGTTGTTAGAATAAAAATCTCCTAACTTTGAATACAACAGAAACCCTATGTTTGAATTTCAAAAATTCAAATTGCCCACTAAAGAAAATCAAAATCTAATTCAAACCCAAATATTCATTTTGATCAGTTAACAAAAGCCCCAACTTATAAAACTTGTATCATCACACTTAATCTTCGATCTGTAATTTTTAACTTCCACCGCCAGATTGCATTCACTCTGACTTTGATTTTTCAAATATTTCCATCTCATAGTTCAATAGTTAGTGATTTTTTGATCTTTGGATATAGATTATCAATCCAACTACAAATTCAATGGTTAATAACATCAAAAATAAATCAATCTAGAGAGTCCACATTATCTTTTTCTGCACAAGCCGGTCTATTACGCAATAAACTTGATCTTTGTTAAACGACGATAAAAAAGAGTTTTTGTGTTGGTCAAAAGTATTGAAAACTGAAAACAAATAAGGTTATTTTGGTTTTGCCAAATAAAAATGAAGGACGAGGTAACAATTAAAATTGTTTGACAACTGTGTGTCTATCATCAATGGCTAAGAATGATTGTGTATTATCATCCAATGGGGTTGATCCCGCTAGCTTATATAGCTTTACCGCGAGGCAGTGCGGGATAGCATTAGCCTTATGCAAATCAGTTTTAGGATATAGAGGTGTTAAGATAGCAGGGAATATAAAAGTTTGTTGAAGGTTACCAATGCAACAACGAGTGTGGTAACGACACATGTATAGATTATGCCCACTATTGCAAGGTTAAGTCATGATAGCTATCTTGAAAACATAATGATGTTGCTTTTTAGCTTGATCGCCAGTTGATTAAATTTAGTAGACGCGAAGAAGACTAATATACGTTGTGTGATTGCAACTCCGAACCTCATCAAGATTTCAACTGTAAATCTATGCATGGCTTTGTATTTTCGGTTTTTGATCGACCTGATTTAATGAGTGAAAAAAATGCCACGTTTAGCGATCCGCGCAGACGCCCTTAAATGTCACACTATAAAACAACAAATAGGGCGGGTCATCAATCAGCGGTTATTCCAGTGTGGACTCAACCCCAGAGTCCATCTTTTGCATTTTTCATCTTTTGCTGGTAATATCCAAATAATTTTGCATTGTCAAATCATCCAAATTATTTTGGTAATATCTAAATTACCCTTGATTAATTATTTGTTAATAAAAATTAGATTTTAATAGGTATATTATAATTTTGTTAGGATTAAATTTGAGACGATGATTAATTAGTGAGGATAACGATTCTCAATAGCAACTAGATGAAGATAATCAAAATTTCTTCTTTGAGAAAACCATAAATCAAGAAGGAAATGATGCAAGTGAAGAGAACACAAGTACTGTGAAAGAAATAATGAGGTTAAATTTGATCTTTGTTTTTATGTTTGATTCACAAGGAAAATGAAGATACATAACGGGTGTTCGCATAGCTAAATTACAAATGCAATGTCGACTCCAAAGGATCGATACAGCGTTCATAATTTAGCACTTCCAACAATGAGTATTCCCCCAATTTATCAGGAGGAAGTAGGCAAAGTCAAAGTAATATCACAATACCGACTGAGAAATGATGCACCGAACCCCAAAAATTATATATAGTCGGCGTTGACGGAATTAAGGTTGGGTTTGCCGACTGTAGTAATTCACGGTCGATATTGAAGAAAAAAAATTAACCTACCTTGCTGACTCAGTGTATGTTTACATAAAAGTATTGGTATTTTTATCCACATTGTATTTCTCGTGAAATGACAGCCTTCTTCCAACAAAACAACCCACAACCAGATGTTCACAACTACAAACATCATCTTCTACCTCTTCATCAGAAAACACCGCCAACTTCTCACCATGAACCATTTAGGAGGTTCAAACAACATAGGTTCACGAAGAACCTCATTCGACTTCCTAACCAACAAATCAGACC
Organism: Papaver somniferum; assembly: GCF_003573695.1. Taxonomy (NCBI): domain Eukaryota; kingdom Viridiplantae; phylum Streptophyta; class Magnoliopsida; order Ranunculales; family Papaveraceae; genus Papaver; species Papaver somniferum. Next base: position 1,552,507 of record NW_020618823.1, on the reverse strand, counting down.
ATGTGAGCTTATCAGAAGATCTATTACTCGACCTAGAAGAGACCCTACCACCTACACCCCATTGAGGACCAAGTTCCAAAACCCAATTGCAAAGATGAAACCATGATCAAATGAGAGAGACACAAATAATAAAGGCCAAGAAAGACTAATAACCAACGCCAATCATTGATCTAGAAAAGCAAAAATGGATCAGATACACGTAGAGCTCGAAGAATTTGTTTGCTCGGCCATAATCAACATTGCCAGAAAATTGCCCTTTTGAACCCTTTTTCCCCTATTGATTTCTAATGTAGTTGATCTTACTAAATGTCGAATCATCATAATAAAGTTGTGAAACGACGAGGTAGAAAGGATGGAGGTTTTGTATTATCAAAAGCTTGAGATTACGATCGGTTCCTCTAACAGTATGTTTGTTTTTTCCTCTATGTAGAGGCTAATTTCTATTAGCCTCTATATAGTGGTGGGTCCCATTTATTTGGTGTTTGTTTTTTCCACTACCTCTACAAAGATAGAGGCAAATCTCTATCTATATAGAGGAAATCAAATAGCACCAATGAGGTGCTATCTTTGAGCCTCTACCTCTATTAAACCTTCAAATGACTAATATATCCTCGAACAAACTTATAATGTCCAAAAATAATTCCTTAATTTAAATCTAAAATTTTCCATGTTTCAAGAAAAGGGATACTTTCGCCCGTTTCAGAAAAAACGATATTTTCGCGCTGTTTCAGAAAAAAGTGATATTTTGCTCCGTTTCAGAAAAAGTGACACTTTAGCCCCGTTTCAAAAAAAGTGATACTTCCCCCGTTTCAAAAAAAGTGATACTTCCCCCGTTTCAGAAAAAGTGATACTTTCACGCGAATCACGCCGTTTCAGAAAAAGTGATATTTTGCCCTGTTTCAGAAAAAAGTGATTTTTTTTTTCCGTTTCAGAAAAAGTGATACTTTCGCCCGTTTCAGATAAAGTGATACTTTCACGCCGTTTCAGAAAAAGTGATATTTTGCCCTGTTTCAGAAAAAGTGATTTTTTTTTTTCCGTTTCAGAAAAAGTGATACTTTCGCCCGTTTCAGATAAAGTGATACTTTCACGCCGTTTCAGAAAAAGTGATATTTTGCCCTGTTTCAGAAAAAAGTGATTTTTTTTTTCCGTTTCAGAAAAAGTGATACTTTCGCCCGTTTCAGATAAAGTGATACTTTTGCCCGTTTCAGATAAAGTGATACTTTCGCCCGTTTCAGATAAAGTGATATTTTTGATCCGTTTCAGAAAAAGTGATATTTTTACCCCGTTTCAGAAAAAAGTTATACTTTCGCTCCGTTTCAGAAAAAGTGAACATCTTTGGTTGTATTTTCTAATACATTTTTTTCCTTTTGAAATTTTTGAACATCTTTGGTTGTAATGGATATTCATGGATTTTTTGAATATTATAAGGGTAAAATGAGAAATATATAAAATTGGCTACACAATATAGAGTTGTTAGATAGTGGCCAAACAAACATAATTTTAAAAGAGATTATATAGTGATATTTATATAGATATAGAGGTAAACCTCTATATAGAACCCTCTACCTATATAGAGGAAAAAACAAACATGCTGTAAGTCTAAACAGGGAGAAACCTAAAAATAGATTTACACCAAAATAATATCTTTCCTAACTAAAATATTCCCTAACCATATATACAATATACGTACAAATATGTGTATCTCCTAATACTCCCCCTCGAGTTGGAGCATGGAGATCATGAATGCCCAACTTGCGTAGAAGCAGCTCAAACTGAGGACGTCCAAGAGCTTTGGTGAAAATATCCGCAAGCTGAGTGGTTGTGCGAACATGAGAAGTAATAATAACGCCAGACTGAATGGAGAATTTGAGATTCCATTACCTGTCGGATGTGACATCCGCGGGTGAGCATATGAGCGGACTGGATGCAGATGAAATTGCGGATCTAAAAGAATTATAAACGAGAATGGATACGTATTTAACATGAATAATATAACCTAATTTATTCTATAAAAGATTACCGTAATTGGTCAAAAGAAATGATACATTATCGTAAGTTTTTTTATTCTATAAAAAAAAATTTGATTCAATATTCTATTTTCATTTGATGGAACTTTTGGCACCTCATGAAAGAGCTAGGAAATTAAAAGAGTAAATAAGAAAAGACCGTGGATGTCAACGCGGCCACAATCTTTTATATACAGGTATAACTTATATATTCCAAATAAACAAAATCAAATCAAAAGTGACATACACATTGAAAAAGTGGGGGTACAATAACCTCACCAATATTTTGCTTAGCAATCTGTATGGACTAACTCCAATATACTTTTAAGAGAATCAACTAGACAGTCAGACTCAATCTTAATAAAAAATATATCAAAGAGTTATATCTCAAGTTCTCGATTCAATCCTTACTCAAACAAATAGAAATCTGCGAGCCTGATTGAATACAAGAGAAATAACTTGAACGGTACCAAAGACCAATGTTCAAGGATCAATCAATTTCAATCAACAACCAAAGGTTGGATTTACCAATTGATCGATTCAACGCACAACCTGTGATATTTCAATTATATAACAAAATATAATGCGGAAAATAAATAACACAAACACCAAAAGTTTTGTTAACGAGGAAACCGCAAATGCAGAAAAACCCCGGGACCTAGTCCAGATTGAACACGCATTGTATTAAGCCGCTATAGACACTAGCCTACTACAAACTAACTTCGGTATGGACTGTAGTTGAACCCTAATCAATATCACACCGATACAAGGTACAGTTTCGCTCCTTACGTCTCTGATCCCAGCAGGATACTACGCACTTGATTCCCTTAGCTGATCTCACCCACAACTAAGAGTTGCTACGACCCAAAGTCGAAGACTTCAATAAGAAAATCTGTATCACACAGAAAAGTCTACAAGAATAGATAACTCTGTCTCCCACAGAAATACCTACGAGTTTTGTTCCGTCTTTTGATAAATCAAGGTGAATAGGAACCAATTCATATACCGGATTTATATTCCCGAAGAACAACCTAGAAATATCAATCACCTCACAATAATCTTAATCGACTAACGAAAAAGATATTGCGGAATCACAAACGATGAAATGAAGATGTTTGTGACTACTTTTCTATCTTGCATATCGTAGAAATTAATCTCAAGCAAATCTTAGGATTGTACTCAAATACGATAGAAACATCAAGATCAGATCACTCAACTACAAAGAAAATAGTTGGGACTGGATTCACAATTCCAATGAAGTCTTCAAGTCGTTAACCTACAGGGTCTCGGTAGAAACCTAAGGTTAAAGGAGAATCGACTCTAGCTTATACAACTAGTATCACACCTGAGATGTGGGGATTAGGTTTCCCAGTTGCTAGTAGGGATGCACAAGAACCGGTTGGGAGGACCTGGACCGGAGTGGAACCGGTACCAGACCGGAATCGGTCTAGCCGGTACAGACACCGGTACTGGAAGTTGAGAACCGATCTAGACCGGTACATACACCGGTTCTAGGGGGAGTACCGGTAGGAACCGTCCCATATGTACCGTTTAATTTCAGCTGTTAAGATCCTAACTAGTTTTAATCCTATCCGTCCAATATAGATAACCCTAATACTAATCGCTAACTCTGAGTAACTCTCTCACTCTCAGTTTTCTTTCTTCTTCGTTTTTTTTCTCTCTGAAGCTATGAAGAGAAGCCTCTTCATCTCTGAGTAACTACGGCTACCCTCACCAATCAATCAGGAAATCACCAATTCACGATCATCATCAAGTGATTCAAGTCTTACTAGTTAGTAGCTATCAATCAATCAGGTAATCTTTTCGATTTCCTTTATTTTTCAACAAAAGGAAACCCTAGGAATTATAAATGATTTTAAGTAGATATCTCTTGATTAATCAACTAACCCTAGTGTTTATACTCACGCAGGTTAGGTGGTGACTGCCAAGGATACCAATTTCTTGTTCGTCTATCAGATTCAATCTAAACCTTTTTGTTTCCAAGGCACTTTATAGTCTTTACTTATTCTAGTTCTTCTGATTGAGAAATCTATCTTATGAGATTAACCTTGTTGATGTGAATGATTTAGGGTTTGACATTGATTGAGAGTTTGAGATCGATTTAGGGTTTGAGAATTCAGATTGATTGAGAAATACATGTTAATATGTTATAATGAATACATAGATTGTACTCTGTACTACTGTGTGATAAGTGATAACTGTGATTCTATGAATGGTTTTGCAATTAGTTGTATCTTTCTTGTATGAGTATGTATGACAGTATCACTATGTGTATGTCTCACTGGAGGTATTTCCTAACTTGGATTTGTTGATAATATTGAGTCAGTATGTCTGTATGTTGATAATATTTAGATGAATGCAACTCCAACTACAAATACAACTCAACAAACAGAAGTTGGATCATCCTCTCAAGCTGCATATTACATAAATGAATCTGAAGATGCAACTCCAACAAGTACAGCTGAAGCAGTTGAAGTTGGTGATAGCAAAAAGAAGCACGACAAAGTGAGATCAACTGTTTGGTTGGAAATGACTAGGATAGATGATGAGTGGGCTGGATGTCATCATTTCCACCATAAATAAAAATCTCACAATGACAATAATGGCAATTCTGGATTACAAAAGCATTTGAATAGATGGCTAAAGAATCCTAACATGAAGAAAGAAAAAGGAAAACCATCTGTGTTGATGCCACCCCCAAAACCAGGTCAGGATGGTAAACTTATTGCTCATACTTACAGTTATGATAGGTTAAGAAGGCGTCTTGTTGAGTGGATAATTACAGATAAAATTCCTTTTATAAAAGTAGAAGGGTCAGGCTTTGTGGCAATGATGCAAGAGGCACATCCTAGGTTCAAGGTTCCAAGACGTATGACAATTTATAGGGATATGTTAAAGATGTATGTAGAAGAGAAGAATAACCTAAAAACTTACTTCTTGACATCTAAGCAGAGGGTATCTTTGACAACTGACACATGGACATCACCAAATAATTTTAATTATATTTGTGTAACCGCTCACTACATTGATCAACTGGAAACTGCAGAAGAGAATACTCATGTTTTGTCAAGTTGAAGGTCACACAGGTAATGCAATCAGTGAGAAGCTAGTGGATTGTTTGAAAGATTGGGATCTAAAAGATATATTTGGTGTCACTCTAGACAATGTTAGTGCCAACACAGTAGCTATGGATCATCTGAAGCAAGTTGTTACTAGCTGAGCAGGATCACCAATCAAAGCTAAATATTTACATGTAAGATTCTCATTTCACATCATTAATACATGTTCATTAATAATCATAGATGATTTATTTTTGATCTTGCTTTAGTGTAATGTGTGTTGACTGTTGAGTATGTACTGGTTCTTTTGGTGATATAAGATCAATAATTACATGCCCACAGGAAATATACACTATTCGTATTGGTATATTATCATTGTCAATCAATCCATGCTTATTATTACTTATAGACAATTAGACATAGTTCTGATTCTTCTTAATTTGTGTGTGGTTTTCTTTTATACACATAGTTCTGAATTTGTGTGTGAATTTGTCACAGCCTCACAAGCATCTTATGACTAATTTTTCTTGATTATTTGTTATCAGGTGATGTATTCATCCCATGTTCTTGCTCTTGTCATAAAAGATGCAGTACGACTCTTTAATGAATTAGTTAAAGAATAAGGTCAGTTGTAAAATATGTTCTTGGTTCTCCTTATAGGTATGGAAAGTTTAAACAATATGCTTCCTTAGCAAAGGTAGATTACAAGAAAGCACTGACTTTAGATGTATACACACGATGGAATAGCACTTACTTGATGTTAGAAGCTGCTCAAAGATATGAAAAAGTTTTTGCAATGTTAGCACAGATTGATAAGGACTTTCAAGAGAGGTTTATTTTTGTGCAAAACAAGGAATTTGTTTTACCAAGTGATGATGATATTGAGGAAGCTATAGCTAGTGATGATATCGTGGAAGAAGTGGTTGAGGATATGGAAGAAGATGAAGAGGTTGAGGATATGGAAGAAGAAGTTGAAGAGGTAGATACAACGGGCAAGAAGAAGAAGAAGAAAGTACAGACTCGTGATCCTTATGCAGAAGATTGGAAATATGCTAGAGGCCTTGTAAAGTGTTTAAAGGTATTCTTCGATGCAACTGTGAATTTTTCTGCATCTACACAAGTCACTACTCATTCTTTTTTATGGGAATTGGTATTCATCCATGAACAGTTAATTGAATTTAGAGAAAATGTAGCATCAGATCCATTTATTTCACGTGTGTCTCGTCTTATATTTTCCAAGTACAATAAGTATTGGGGTGTGTATGAGAAAATGAATTATGTTATGTTTTTTGCTCAACTGTTGGATCCAAGGGAGAAACTAATGGGGCAAGAATTTACTCTTAACTATTTTGTTTGAGAACAATTCGTGGGAGGTTCAAAGAATCATGAGAAAGGTGAAATTAGAATTTCAGGAACTCTTTGATGATTATAGGTCAGTGTATTCAACTCATGAGGAAGGGTCATCTAGTGCTGCTCCGGTAGTTGCCAGTTCGGTTAGCACGCAATCTCAAGGCTTGAAATCTAGAATTCAATCAAGGAAGAGACAGCATTGGGACAACCCAAGTTGTGTTGAAGAAGAAAGAACAACGGAGTTAGATAGGTACTTGACAGATGTGATAGATGGCAAAATGCGTGAAGTAGATCAAGATGATGACTTTGACATATTGGCTTGGTGGCAGGCTAATGCAAATAGGTATAAGGTACTGTCATACATGGTAAGAGATATATTAGCCATGCCTGTGTCTTCAGTTCCCTATGAATCAACTTTTAGCACCGGGAAGCGCGTGCTTACTCCATGGAGAACTTCTATGTCTACAGCGACAGTTGAGGCATTTCTCTGTACACAAAGCTATTTACAAAATCCCATTGCTCTTGATCTTTTATGTGATTATGTACCTGATGATGATGGTGAAGATGCGACAGGTACTTATTTAGGTTTTTCTTCTTTTTTGTTTTTTTTGATAGTACTTACTTTTCTTGTATTGGTACTTGCTTCTTGTTAAATTTTTTTTTGCCTGTTGCAGTCATAATTAAGAATCTCCTAAAAGCTTGAAGTTTGTTCCTTTGATCCTTGCTAAGAAATGGAAGGTTGGTAAATTTCTTTATCTTGCTGTCCTTGTTGAAACATAATTTGGATTCATTTCTATATCAAATTCTCATTGCTACTATGTAATGTATGGAAATGAATGGACTGAAAATATTCAATCTACACAAATTCAACCGTAGTTATGAACTTCTTATGTATTTACTTTTTATTTGTTCTGAACTGGTTGTAAACTTGTAATACACACAGGTTGAGGTTGCGCTATCCAATCAATGGCCTTATTGGAGGGGAAAGTGCAGATTTTTGGCCTAGGATTGCAACTTGCAAGTGCAGGCTGTGCATCCATCCATTTTCGTTTGCAATGATCGCATTTGATTTCTTGTCGACTTGTCGTAGACAGACTTATATGGTTGTGGAAATGTTGTTTTTACTTTTTAGCAAACTGAACTTATTTTGGATTGTTGTTTTAAAGTTATGGAAATGGTGAACTTAAGTATGTATGCAACCTGAACTTATTTTGGATTGTTGAACATTGAACTTATGGAAATGTTGTATTATATTTTGTAATATTTTTCAGGTAAAAAACTGGTACCGGTCTTGTACCGGACCGGTACCGGAGGACCGGTACAACTCCAGGTACAAGTACAGTGACCGGTCCTTAAAATGAGGTACCGGTCAACACCAAGTACAGGGACCGGTTCCATAAGAGAACCGGTCCGTACCGGAGTATGTGCAGCCCTAGTTGCTAGAGTTCTCCTTTATATAGTCTTCATATCAGGGTTTGCAACCTAAGTTACCTTGGTAACACATTCAGTATTCACCGTTGGATGAAAACCAAATTAGATTCAAGCTAATATCTTTCAACCGTTAGATCGAACTTAGCTTGTTATACACACATGAAATCTAACTTCATTTAGGTTTGAGTAACCGTACCTAAACATGTACAAGTCGTTGGTTCAACAGTAGTTAACCAATGGTTAGCCATATGAGCACTTTCATATCAACCTTATTTATCATCACCGTAACTAGTTCAAATGACTCAAAGAACTATTTAGAGAGTTGTTCAATTGCTTATATCTCATAGAAGTATATAAGACAAAATCCAAACAAAAACGATTTTGATTCACTCGAATTAATTCATGAATATTATAGCCACAGTTTGCAAAGATTGCATTCCTTAGTTTATATATGTCTTGGTTCACGAATAAACCGTTTTTATAAAATAACCCACTCAAGTATGCATACCGCTACGCATACTTAAGTACCCGGATTGAGTTTGTTTTCAATTCACAAACTCCAGCAGAAATTCACGGGATGTAAACTTCCGGCAGTACGTGGACTTAGCTTTCGGACATCCTAAACCACTAAAGTACGCATACTTTGGTTCAAGGATTTTGGACTTACACAAGTATGAGTTCACATACAATATTTATATCCATTCAAGGTTATATATTCTAAACTCTCATTTCAATGATTAAAACATTCTTAGAGGATGTTAAACAGAGGTTATTCACACACTATTTTTCATCAAAGCGGTTTTCAAGATATTGAAATAATCAACATGACTTTCGTCACTTGTAAAGATGAACTTGGCCAAAGAGAAAGCTCACCAACACATATTTCGAGAAATAGATAAGCGAGATAAACTCGGCTCGAAGTAGCAAATATGTATATCCCAAGTCTATATAGCAATACGACTTTTGTCTCAAGATAGGAGATAAAGTAGATAGATTTTGAGTGATAGATAATTTCAAGTCTCCACATACCTTTTTGTCGATGAAGATCCACCAGTTCCTTGAGTAGTTCTTCGTCTTTGCATGATTAACGCCGTGGAGTCTAGAGCTCAACTACACTTTCTATCATAGTCCGAGACTTAGCTATAAGTAGACTAGAATTCAAGACTTATAGTTTTGGCAAATAAAAATTGAAAAACAAGCTTGAGATAGCAACGCTTGCGAGTTCGACCGAGCAGTGCTCTAACATACATGACCAAAACTAACCACCATCCTCTTGTTCTTCTCCTCCTAATTTTTTCTACCTATGTTACCGCCGCCTCCCTCGCAACATCTTCAGAGCTCAACTTCAAACCTATATCAAAAAATAGTTACCAAATTAAACCCCTGTTATGAATCTATGTATTAGTTTTAATTGTAAGTATCTAATCTAACTAATATAAACAAAAGAGGTATTTTTGGTAAAGCCTTGCTCTAACCCTGATATTACTAATATGGTCTTTAATATCAATTATCACTTAGCATATATTTAAGGGTAAAAAGGTACATTAAATCAAAAATTTATATACTCAACCTTGCATATTTATTCTTTGGTGTTTCATTTATTCTTTATCCAGTTGTAGTACAGAAAACTAAACAACATATCTCATCACCAAACACTCAGTTGTCATCGGTGATAAGCACGTAAGTGCTACATTTTATACCCATATTTATATTAGTTAGGACTCGATATTTTGGCTAATAACACCATTTTAGTGATTTTGTAGAAAGTACGAGAAAGTCCAATCATCGAGAGAATAAATGGCTAAATGGAAGTAAAATGTCGTTTGCGACGAAAATGACATAATGTAGCTGGCCAGGTATTTCCATATATCAGCATCTTGGAAGTCACTTCACGGCTAGAGAACATTTGATTCGGTGGTATAAAGACTTTGCTTTCTTAAGAAGGTGATTGGCTCAATAGATGTTGGTTGTTCTTTTCACAAGGAGAGGGGTCTGAGAAGTGTTCATGATGGCTGAAATAATACTCAGCAGTGGTATATATTCTGGAATACTTCAATGGGTCTTTGGTTGAGCTAATGGATGAAATGCAGCCTGAAGTTGGAGTTACATTGAAATTATCTCGAGTTGCTGGTGGTGATTATCTCAAGTTCATAACAACAGCATCACCAAGCTACTATGAACGGGATTGTATTTGTGAACTGTACGTTGTCTCGATTAAGGAATTTCGGGGTCTGGCATGGATCGATTGCAGCTTAGGATTGAGAAGAATATGGCATTTGGGGCTTTCTGTATGCAACCCTATATTGGGTTCTGATTATGGTCTGAACTGTGGTTCGTTCATATCGCATTAGCAAAGATGGTGAAGAGAACTTAGAAGTGGCGACTTAAGTTTGACCAGGAAGGAAGGTGTTGTTGGATTCAAGAAGCAAAGCTAGGTCCTGGTGTTGTTGGCGATGATTTCTGTCAATGGTTGTTGGTGGAGGTGTTGCTCGAAGTCTGCAGTTTGCAGGGGTCTGGAATTAACAGCTCCTAGTTCTCGTATGTGAAAGAAGTTGAATAAGAATGATACAGGCTCATGTGCCATGGACAATGGAGGAATAGGCTGTCAAGATCGATGGACCTGTTAACATGTTGGTTGAGCTATTGTCGCCTGTGGGTGACGAAACTCAGATGGACAGAAGAATGGAAATAAACTAGGTTTATTCATTGATACAACAGTGAAGTGATGGTCTGTGTATTATACAACAGCGAATGGAGTTTGGGTTCTCAACTGTGCTTTCAAATTCAAGATGGACTTAAAACAGACTGTACTGGTTTGTTGTTGATCGAAATAAAAGCTCGAGAAGTGTTAGAGAAACTAGAAGAAAAGTCTTGATTGATGGAGCAATAACTTGGACGAGTGAATTCGGATTGGAGGCTATTGTATCCGGTGGTGGCAGAAAAGCTAGGACCGGGAATGGATTTACTTATAATTCAGGTAACGAAGGAGGATGGGTATTAGCTAATGGTGATGGTGTCTCGATTACCAACGATGGGGTTTGTTTGCAGCTGGTGTCAGTTAATGGTAGCTGTTCAGGAGAGGATGAATTTTGGTTTCCGAAGAAAAGAGTGAAGGAGGTATTAGCTCAATGAGCCTTGCAATAAAAGAAGAGTTATGGATATATACAGGGAAATGAACCATTGCTGCTGGCGTTTGTTGCATGGCTGTGAATCCTCAGGCGTTATCACAGTCGGTGGGGATAGTTTGTGATGTATGTGGTCGTTGGACGTGAGAAAAGGGATTTGTTTCCTTTCTGGTCATGTGATGATCATAATTTATGGTCATAAAAGAATATAATATGGTTTGGAAGGAAAATATATGGGAACACGTGCAATCCAAGTTATGATTGGTCAGTTTGTTAATAGTGTCGACATAATGGATATTTGTTTCTCATTATTTCTCAATTCTTTCCACGATATTAGTTGGAGGTGGGACACAGAAATGGAGAGACCGGTTTGGAGGCTAGGAAAGCCAACGAACAGAAGCAGAAGAGGAGGCCTCCGTCGGTGCTACTGTGAAGTTCCTTGAAGGCTTGGAGCAGAAAACAAGGGAAATGAGAAGAGGCGATTCGATTGTGGTGACGCACAGTCGATTGGTTTATTTTCATTTTCCTAATAATTTATTTTTATGGGTTTTAAGAAATCCATCTCTATGTTTTGTTAAATTTCATAACTAGGGTTCTTAGGTGGAAACCATTTCTAGCGATAGACCATGGTTAAATTGATAATATTTGGTTTTAGGCAATTATGAATTGATTCAAATAATTTTATCTTTACTCTATATTTATTTTCTATAGAATAATTGTTGTTGCTTCATCGACTTTGTAATACAATAGCCTAAGTACATTAATTTATAAGGTTTTGCAATTTTATTTGTTATAGTATTTGTTAATCCATGCTTAGGTTAAATCATTTGATGGGTTATACTTTGACGACGCAAATAATAATCGTAAATGCATAAATATGTAGTTTCAATGATTTGCTTGCCATTATAATTTGATAATCCATGCTTTGGAGACTTTCATGGGTTATGCTTGGGAGATGCAAGTTATATTAGAGAAAATATACTGATAATAGGTGTTGCAATAGAACAATGATATAGACGCGTATTTAGAATTATGAATCATTTTCGGCATCGAATAGAAATAATGGTGGAATCCGTAGACCCTGGTTACCGACACTCTCTCATTGCATTTTGTTAATTCTTTTTATTTATTTTTATTGTTTCAAATTCAATTCTAAAATCTCAAAAATCATTTCTGGTTAATTCTTTAGAGGTATTGATCAGAGTATTTCCACCGCTCCCTGTGCGAACGACCTGTACTTGCGTCTGTCTACAAGTTAGACGCCGTGCGATTGCGGTTTTATATATAGGCAATCTCGAAAGCCTATCAATTTTGGTGCCGCTGACTGGGAGCGGTTGTGGAATATTATAATTAGTATTTTTTATTTTGTAAATACCTAGGTGTTTATTTAATTTTATTTTTTTGTACAGTATTTTTATTTTTTTAGGATTTCTTTTTCCCTTTGACTTGTTTTGTGCTTCAGAATTTTATTTCAGGAGCCTTTTTGAGAACGATGAGTGCTTTGCGTGAGACGTCGTCTATGACGCTTGGGGAATACATGTATGGGTCACGGTATAAGGAAGTTCTTGCTTATAATCATCTCAGGTATGGAACTTGGAATCCACGTAATTTCGCTATGGGTGGTTATTCAGATGAGTATCAACCCCAATACCATGAGGGTGAAAAGGAACTTGATACTAGAAGTGATTTTAGGAATTATGATACCGATATAATATCTGAATCTATTGTATCTTACACAACTCATGATCTAACCGATTATTTGTCTATTCAAAAGGACGAGAGTTGTGTTAGAGATGTCATTTATTCAGATAATGATGAATTAGAAGAACCTGTTTATACAGAAGATACTATTGTTGAGTCTAACGACTTGGAGACAATAGACATTCGTAATGAGATACCTTCTAGTCATTTGTATAACGAGATTCCTATAAGTCACTTAGTTGCAGATAATAATGAGGCGATTATTCATGATATTGTTGCTCCATTGAGCTCCTGTTTTGCTGACTCATCTTGTGATTTCCTGATTGCTGATGTGAATGTGGAGGCGATTGGTACTGGTCAGGTAACTGCTGATTTTGAATCAATCTCAGTTTGTTTAGCCCACTTTGCAGATTCTGATGATCATATACTTATTAACATTGTCAATTCATTGCGCCCTCCAATGGCTAATCAAGATAACTCCATAACGGAAGTTATTTCCGCGGACTTAGGACCAGATTTAAGAGTTACTGATTTTCATAAACTTGAACCATTAGATACAGGTTTAAACAATTTTGCTGCGTTGGATAATCAGGTACCTTTTTGCATTGTCAATGCATTGCTTCCTATGATTTCTAGTAAGGATATTGTGTCGACAGATGTTATTTCAGCTGATTTAGAAAACCTGATTTAGAGTGTACTTCCCGAATAAAATTTAATATACATTCTATTTTTGTTGTCCATATGAGTGATTTGTTTATCTCTACTAAGGATTGTTTTCTTTTGGGAATGGATTTACACATCTTCTTGGAAGTTTATAGTGTTTGCAGGTTCATATTCGCAGCTGACCTGATTTGTTGGATTGATCCCCGACTTTTCAGACTTTATATATATGCTTTGCTGCTTACTTTGATGCAACCTCACCTTGTTTGAGGTTCTTTATGTGCGCAAACATGGATACAAGGATTATGCTTCATGGGAGTCAACCCATCAGATTTGTTTTCTTTCCTCTATCTTTTATTTGTTTGCTTGAATTTCCCATCTTAATTTCTATGTTGGATGACTCAATTACATTGAGGACAATGTAATGTTTAGGTGTGGGGGAGTAGCATTTTCGTTAGGCTTTAAAAAAAATTGCATATTATGACCAGCTGTGTAGCGGGTAAAAAAAAAATGATCAGCTGTGTAGCGGGTCTTAAAAAAAAAGTTATTATCATTATAATTTTTAGGGTTATGACCAGCTGTGTAGTGGTTCTTGGTATGGTATTTCAAATTTTCATTTTATGACCAGTTGTGTAGCGGGTCTAACTCTCTCTTATGATATGACTTGCTGTATAACGGGTCAATTCTTTGTTTTGCTCGAGGACTAGCAAAATATAAGTGTGGGGGTGTTGATAAGCAAGCAAGTGCTACATTTTATACCCATATTTATATTAGTTAGGACTCGATATTTTAGCTAATAACACCATTTTAGTGCTTTTGTAGAAAGTACGAGAAAGTCCAATCATCGAGAGAATAAATGGCTAAATAGAAGTAAAATGTTGTTTGCGACGAAAATGACATAATGTAGCTGGACTGGTATTTCCATATATCAGCAGCTTGGAAGTCACTTCAAGGCTAGAGAGCGTTTGAGTTGGTGGTACAAAGACTTTGCTTTCTCAAGAAGGTGATTGGCTCAATAGATTGGTTGTTCTTTTTACAAGGAGATGGGTTTTAGAAGGGTTCATGATGGCTGAAATAATACTCAGCAGTGGTATATATTCTGGAATACTTCAATGGGTCTTTGGTTGAGCTAATGGATGAAATGCAGCCTGAAGTTGGAGTTACATTGAAATTATCTCGAGTTGTTGGTGGTGATTATCTCAAGTTCATAACAACAACATCACCAAGCTACTATGAACGGGTTTGTATTTGTGAACTGTATGTTGTCTCGATTAAGGAATTTCGGGGTCTGACATGGATCGATTGCAGCTGATGATTGAGAAGAATATGGCGTTTGGTGCTTTCTGTATGTAATCCTATATTGGGTTCTGAATATGGTCTGAACTGTGGTTCATTCATATCGCAGTAGCGAAGATGGTGAAGAGAACTTAGAAGTGGCGACTTAAGTTTGACCAGGAAGGAAGGTGTTGTTGGATTCAAGAAATAAAGCTAGGTCTTGGTGTTGCTGGCGATGATTTCTGTCAATGGTTGTTGGTGGAGGTGTTGCTCGAAATCTGCAGTTTGCAGGGGTCTGGAATTAGCAGCTCCTAATTCTCGTATGTGAAAGAAGTTGAATAAGAATGATAGAGGCTCATGTGCCATGGACAGTGGAGGAATAGGATGTCAAGATCGATGGACCAGTTAACATGGTGGTTGAGCTATAGTCGCCTGTGGGTGACGAAACTCAAATTGACAGAAGAATGGAAATAAACTAGGTTTATTCATTGATACAACAGTGAAGTGATGGTCTGTGTATTATACAACATCGAATGGAGTTTGGGTTCTCAACTGTGCTTTCTAATTCAAGATGGACTGAAAACAGACAGTACTGGTTTGTTGTTGATCGAAATGGAAGCTCGAGAATTGTTAGCGGAACTAGAAGAAAAGGCTTGATTGGTGGAGCAATAACTTGGACGACTGAATTCATATTGGAGGCTATTATCTCGGTGGTGGTAGAAAAGCTAGGACCGGGAATGGTTTTACTTATAATTCAGGTAACGAAGGAGGATGGGTATTAGCTAATGGTGATGGTGTATCGATTACCCACGATGGGGTTTGTTTGCAGCTGGTTTCAGTTAATGGTAGTTGTTCAGGAGAGGATGAATTTTGGTTTCCGAAGGAAAGAGTACAGGAGGTATTAGCTCAATGAGCCTTGCAATAAAAGAAGAGTTATGGATATACAGGGAAATGAACCAGTGCTGCTGCCGTTTGTTGCATGGATGTGAATCCTCAGGCGTTATCACAGTCGGTGGGGATAGTTTGTGATGTATGTGGTCGTTGGACGTGAGAAAAGGGACTTGTTTCCTTTCTGGTCATGTGATGATCATAATTTATGGTCATAAAATAATATAATATGGTTTGGAAGGAAAATATATGGGAGCACGTGCAATCCAAGTTATGATTGGTCAGTTTGTTAATGGTGTCGACATAATGGATATTTGTTTCCCATTATTTCTCAATTCTTTCCACGATATTAGTTGGAGGTGGGACACAGAAAAGGGAGAGACCGATTAGGAGGCTAGGAAAGCCAACGAACAGAAGCAGAAGAGGAGGCGGCCGCCGGTGCTACTGTGAAGTTCCTTGAAGTCTTGGAGCAGAAAACAAGGGAAAGGAGAAGAGGTGATTCGATTGTGGTGACGCACAGTCGATTGGTTTATTTTCATTTTCCTAATAATTTATTTTATGGGTTTTAAGAAATCCATCTCCATGTTTTGTTAAATTTCATAACTAGGGTTCTTAGGTGGAAACCATTTCTAGCGATAGACCATGATTGAATTGATAATATTTAGTTTTAGGAAATTATGAATTGATTCGAATAATTTTATCTTTACGCTCTATTGATTTTCTATAGAATAATTGTTGTTGCTTCATCGGCTTTGAAATACAATAGCCTAAGTGCATTAATTTATAAAGTTTTGCAATTTTATTTGTTATAGTATTTGATAATCCATGCTTAGGTTAAATCATTTGATGGGTTATACTTTGACGACGCAAATAATAATCGTAAATGCATAAATATGTAGTTTCAATGATTTGCTTGCCATTATAATTTGATAAGCCATGCTTTGGAGACTTTGATGAGTTATGCTTAGGAGATGCAAGTTATATTAGAGAAAATATACTAATAATAGGTGTTGCAATAGAACAAAGATATAGACGCGTATTTAGAATTATGAATCATTTTCGGCATCGAATAGAAATAATGGTGGAATCCGTAGACCCTGGTTACCGACACTCTCTCATTGCATTTTGTTAATTCTTTTTATTTATTTTTATTGTCTCAAATTCAATTCTAAAATCTCAAAAATCATTTCTGGTTAATTCTTTAGAGATATTGATTAGAGTATTTCCACCGGTCCCTGTGGGAACGACCTGTACTTGCCTCTGGCTACTAGTTAGACGCCGTGCGATTACGGTTTTATATATAGGAAATCCCGAAAGCCTATCAATCGGCTAATCATCTAAAACAAGAAAAAAATTGAAAAAGCGGGGGTCTAACAACACCACCCAATATTTCGATTAGCAATATGTATGGACTAACTCCGAAATACTTTGCTAGAGAATCAACTAGACAGTTAGACTCAATCTAGATAAAAGTATCTCAAGGAGTTAATATCTCTCTCTTGATTTCATTTTTAATCAAGTTAAAAAACAATAGCGAGTCTTTATCAAATACAAGGAATACTTGGACGGTACCAAAGACCAATGTCCAAGGATCAATCAATATCAATCAACAGCCAAAGATTGGATTTCCAATTGATGATCACGAAAGCACAACCTGTATTATTTCAATTATATAAAATATAATACGGAAAATAAATAACACAGACACCAGAAATTTTGTTAACGAGGAAACCGAAAATGCAGAAAACCCCTGGGACCTATTCCAGATTGAATACACACTGTATTAAGCCGTTACAGACACTAGCCTACTGCAAACTAACTTCGGGCTGGAATATAGTTGAACCCCAATCAGTCTCCCACCGATCCCAGCAGAATACTGCGCACTTGATTCTCTTAGATGATCTCACCCACAACCAAGAGTTGTTGTAACCCAAAATCACAGACTTGATAATAAACAGATCTGTCTCACACAGAAAAGTCTATAAGAGGATAAATCTGTCTCCCACAGATAAACCCTAGGTTTTGTTCCGTCTTTAGATATAAAATCAAGGTAACAGAAACCAATTGATAATCCGGTCATATATTCCCGAAGAACCGCCTAGATTAATCAATCACCTCTCTACAATCCTTCCTGACTACACAAGCGGATTGTCGAGGAATCACAAACAGTGAGACGAAGATGTTTGTGACTTCTTTATCTTTCCTATCGGAGAACTCTCACGATCTCAAGTCAATCAATCGATTGTACTCGTACGATAGAAGATGCAAGATCAGATCACACAACTACCATAAAGTAGTATCGGTTTGGCTTCACAATCGCAATGAAGTATTTAAGTCGTTAACCTGATTTTAGAGAAGAAAATCAAAGGTTAATGGAGATCGACTCTAGCGGGCGCACTAGTAGCACACAGACGTGTGGGGATTAGTTTTGCACAATGCTAGTTGTCTCCTTTATATAGCCTTCAAATCAGGGTTTTGCCTTAGTTACAAAGCAATCCTTATTCACCGTTAGATGAAAACCTGATTTAGATTCAAGCTAATATTTCTCAACCGTTAGATCGAAAACTTAGCTTGTCACACACACTTGGGTAGACATTTACTGGTTTCGTGAAAACCATGCCCAAACGTGTACGTGTATGTTGGTTCAACATAGTAACCCAAAAGGTTAACTATATGAGCATTTCATATTAACCTTGTTCTTCTTCACCATAACTAGTTCAATTGATTCAAATAAACTAGTTACAGAGTTGTTCAATTGCTATGAGATCTTATGTAACTACACAAGACACAATTGAAACAAAGATGATTCGATTCGATTGAATCGGCTCACGAACATTATAGCCGCGGTTTGCATAAAACATTCCTTAGTAATTTAATATTTCATGTTCAGAGCACATCTTTATATCATAACCTATTAAGTTCACAAACAAGTTTGCGGACTTAAGTTAATCGGTTGAGTTTTCCAAACTCAGCAGAAATTTTCGGGATAAGAACTTCCACCAGTTTGCGGACTTACCACACAAACGAGTTTTGGAAAATCCCAGCAGAAATTGTCGGTCGAGAACTTCCGTCAGTTCCGGACTTGGAAAGCCAATTCCATAATCCTCCCGATTTCTCTTGGTCAACAAAGTTCGAAAAATTCGGTTCAAGGAATACATGGTTATGTAATCTAAACTCTCATATCAATAAATGAGACATTCTCAGAGGACGATATGTAGTCGTTATTCATAGACCGATTCACATCAGAGCGATCTCAAAGTGATTGAAACTTTTCATGACTTTCGTCACTAGGTGAAGATAAACTTGATCAAAGCGAAACGCTTTACCAACACACGATTTCGAGATAAAAGATAAGCAATGAATGCTCAGCTCGAAATGTCAAATGTGTATGATCTAGTCTATATAGCATACGACTTTTGTCTCATAAGAAGTAGGAGATTGAAGAGATAGACTTTTGAGTGATAGATAAGTTAAAGTCTCCACATACCTTTTTGTTGATGAAGTTCCACGGTTCCTTGTATAGATCTTCGTTGTTGTATGATGAATCGCCATGAAGTCCTTGAGCTCAACTACACTTTTCTGCCCTAGTCTGAGACTTAGCTATGTAGGCTAGAAATAAAGACTTATAGTTTTGATCACTAACATTGACAAACATGCTTGAGATAGCAACGCATGCGAGGTTGACCGAGTTATGCTCTAACAAGAATACATATATTTTTGAGTGGTAAAGAAGGACCCTTTTTGTTTAATCTACAACTTTTCACCAACGTTGATAGCTTGGTGTCTTTCTTTTTATTTCATTTTGTAAGGGGATGTGGAAATACATCTCTCTTTTGTATGTGAAAGATAGAGGTAGAGTTGTATGTAGATTTCATAGACAACTTAAGACCATATTCCAAAGAGTCTTAATCTATAAGATTTAAAAAATCTGTTGGTGGGTATAGACTGTAGGATTGTTTACACCATAGTGGATAAAAATCTTACACTGCAAAGATTGGATTAAGTATGTGTACTTCAACAAATGGATTTGATTGTTAGTTCATTTAATTTGAAGAAAACCATGCTTTACCTACCTGGAAAACCATGAGAAGAATCCCATGAATCTTTTGGAAAAATTAATGTTGTTAATCTCATACGAAAAACATGAGATTGTAAACCCTCCCTCTCTAACTTTTAATTATTAGATCTAGCTATGAGATTTCTCCTAAAATTTCCCACAAAAATTCTAGAACTAATATTCAAGTACATGTCAATGTCTCATTTTTGAGCATATCATTCACTAACAGAAACAAATAAAGAGATAAAATCATTCATTTGTAACGCATCCTCACATAATTTGAAAGTGTCCTTTCTTTAGTTCTTTCTCTAAGTTTTCAATTTGAGACGAATATAAATTTATAGTGTTGTTGATTCGCTTTAATTGACAATATCTTTTTTAGTAATTTTGTTTGCTTAAATATCTTTTCCAAATTTTCAATTTTACACGGTTCTGTAGAAGATTTCTAAGATGCGAGAGAAAACTGAAATTGAGCGATCGAAAAGTTTCAAAGATTGTTTATTTTAAAAGCATGGATGTACATATTTAAAGTCGGCACAAGATATTCGAAGTCAGTATATATGAAATAAGGAAATTAGTGTGTCAGTATATATGCCAGAAAAAATTGCAAGTGCAACTTTCAGATAGATCGTGAGTTTTTAGAAGTCAATAAAAGTTCATTTTAGTAGTGTTTTGATATTGGGTCTTCTGATAGTAAAATGTTTTGGAGAAAATTTCATGTTAAAGATTTGCAATATTAAATTTAATGTGTACAGTCCCAATTTCTCTCTGCCTAAAAAAAATCCAATTGCATCTTTTGATGATAGTGCGTCTTGAGGGAATTTTTCTTATGGTTGTTAAGTAATAAATCTTGATATCTTAGTCTTTTGGCATGCAAACATATCAAGATTAGTGTTATAACAAATGGCTCTTCCAAACACAATCAATCAAGAATTGAAATAAAAATGAAATCAAAGTAAAATTAAGCACACACAACGCAAGGATTTATAGTGGTTCGATCAAGATGATATACATCCACTTGCGAAGACAACGAAACAATTCCACTATGATTAATCAACTTTACAAGGTATTTCCCTTAATCCCCTCTCAAGAATCCTAGCCCCTTTTGGTGCCTCTCTTTCTCTCTCTATTATATGAGTTTCTCTTACCAACAAAAGGAAAATAGGTTTTCCTTTTATTCTCCTGATGCCCTAGTTTAGGTGCAACAGAAGTTTATCACCCGGAATCTAAAGGAATAAGGCCATACAAGACTAACACTTGTATTCAAGGCGCAAAATACAACAAATCTCCACCTTGACTTGAATACCATCACCTTTCATCATCATCATCTCCGCTTAGCCCTTTGAGGGATCTCAACACTTGTTTACGCCAACCAAGTCCAAGAAATGCTTGAATTTGATACTTGGAACCGGCTTCGTCAACATGTCTTCTGGGTTATCCGTTGTAGGAACCTTTAGCATCGCTATCTTCCCTTCTTCAACTGCATCCTTGATAAAATGATACCTGACATCGATGTGTTTCGTTATCTCATGATACATCTGATTCTTGGTCAAGTGAATGGAACTTGGGTTGTCACAAAACAAAACTGCACTCTCTTGCTTGAATCCCAGATCACCAACCAAACCCATCAACCATATACCTTCCTTCACTGCTTCCGCGACTGCCATGTACTCTGTCTCAGTTGTAGACAATGCAATTGTACTTTGCAAAACCGACCTCCAACTGATTGTACTACCACACAATGTAAAAGTATAACCTGTCAACGACCTTCTTCTATCAAGATTACCTGCGTAATCAGAGTCAACATAACCCACAATATTTGTCGAATCACCATAATATTTATCAAACACTAAACCAACATCTGTACTTCCCCTTAGATACATTAAAATCCACTTTACAGCTTGCCAATGAGCCTTCCTGGGATTTCCCATGTATCTACTTACCACACTCACAGCTTGTGCGATATCCGACCTTATACAAACCATAGCATACATGATGCTACCAACTGCGCTTGCATATGGAACTCGAGACATGTAATCTGCCTCTTCTGCAGTTTGAGGTGATTTCCTTCTAGAAAGTTTAAAATGAGCTTCCAAAGGAGTACTTACTGGTTTTGCATCTTTCATACCAAACCGCTCCAACACCTTCTCGTGTAAGACTTTTGGGACAAATACAATTTTTCTTCAGCTCGGTTTCTATGAATCTCCATGCCCAATATCCTTTTTGTTGCACCCAAATATTTCTTCTCAAACCCACTACTCAACTGCACCTTCAACTTATGTATCTCTGACATGTCTTTGCAAGCTATCAACATATCATCAACATACAAAAACAAATACACAAATGAACCATCTTGAAGTTTCATGTGATATACACAACTATCGCCATTTTCCAACATAAACGTATCAAAACGTTTATACCACTGCCTTGGAGATTGCTTCAAACCATACAAATATTTCTCCAACAAACATACATGATCTTCTTTGCCAGGAACTTCAAACCCTTTTGGTTGTTGCATATAAATACGCTCTTCCAAATCACCATGAAGGAAAGCTGTCTTAACATCTAGTTTTCCAACTCTAGATCTTTCAGAGCATCTACAAGAAGCAATGTTCTAATAGAACTATGTTTAACAACATGCGAAAATACCTCATTGTAGTCAATGCCTTCTCTTTGTGTAAACGCCTTTGCCACAATCCTTGCGTTGTACCTTGTTCCTTCACCATCTGAAGTACCTTCTTTCTTCTTGAAGACCCATTTTCTTCCAACAATAGTCCGTCCCTTAGGTCTTGAAACTATCTCCCAAGTGTCATTCTTGTCAAGAGACTCAATTTCTTCAATTGCAGAAGCTCCCCATTCTGCTAATTCTTCACCACTGATTGCTTCTTCATAGGTTATTGGCTCATCCCTAAAAAGGCGAGGGTACCCAAATATACCTCAAGCTAAAACTTTTTTTACCTATAATTCCTTTCTTCGAAAGTGATTGTCTATGGACTGAGTCGAGAGAATACAACTAATCGGTTCACACTTCGTGTGATCGTCTATGGATACGAGATCGAGACAATACAACAACAAAGTATGTTTACTTGATACAAAAGTTCAGACTTAACCAAACACAATAGGATTGCTTGTCAAGTAAATAGGAATTAACGTTTGGGTAATTTACTTTAATTATAATAAAAAATTATAATGCGGAAATATAAAGTAAATGACACATCAAGATTTGTTAACGAGGAAACCGCAAATGTAGAAAAACCCCGGGACCTTGTCCAGAATTGAATACTCTCAGGATTAAGCCTCTACACAAAATTAAACCAACTTCGTATAGTTGAGACCAAGCAACTAAACCTATATATTTCACTTAGTTCCGTCTGTATTCCCACGCCTCCAACTTATAAATAAGTCACGTACTTGGAACAATTCCTTTGGTTCGTATTCCAAATAGTAAAGGAACAACAAATTTGTTTGGTATCAACTCTATTCAACCAAGTGATGTGAGTCGGACTAAGGCTCTTCTGTTTATCTTAACATAAATTCCTTCTTCAGGTTCTTAGATCTATCTTATTTTCAACTACCGAAGTAATTATTAAGATTTTTCAATCAATACTTTTAATCACAAAGAATTATATTGATTTTCGATATACACAACTAATCAATCCAATCTACCACAAGGATAAACCGATTATAGTTGGATCCTATTATACCGAAACAAGTATTGCGCATACCAAATATTATGAACCCCAAATCAGAAATCTTCAATATCTTCTTTGTCTTAAAATCTTCTTAGATCTTCAATAAACACCTGCACACAACAACTTGAATCTCTTGTGATCAATCACACACATAACGGAATATGTTAACAATGGATTATCACAAGATAGTCTTTAGCACTAACAACAGTCTAAAGATCCATGCCGAAACTTCGATCTAATTTGAGTGAATCTTATATCAGAAGAGAAGATTCTCAAGCATAAACAAACTAGGTGCAATCAAAGTTCAACCACCGTTAGTCAATCAAAATCAATCGAAAACACAAGATAAACCGCAATTATCTTGTTTTCCACCAATGGTATTCGTAGAGCTTCTCAATCTCAAAGAAGACTTTAAACTGAGCGCCCGTAAGAGATTCCACCTAAGTAGGTTACTCTCCTCTCCGAATAGGCGTCTACACCAGTAACAACACAACCGAGGAAGTTTGCTGTCACGAAGGATTAGTTTGCTAGAAATGCAAACTTCAAGTATTTATAGACAAGGAAGTTTGGACACCAAGGAATTTCCAAAACCGAAAATATTCTCAAAGATATTCAATATATTCCAAATTCGGTTTCCATAATTCCCAGAAATGCTCTGTCCAAAATAATGACCGAAAATCTCTTTGGAAAATCTCAACTAGTAAATGCACATTACTAATTCTCATTTTCCTAAAATAAAATTAACAACCTTAATTAAAAGATTATTAACTTATTTATATTTCGATCCTGGGATTTTCTTCTTGTAGCTATTAAGGAATAACTTTGAATAATAAAAGATAAATATTATTGTACTTGTTCAAAGTATGTCGACATCCTTACTTTGTAAGTCCTCTTTCATACTTACAACCTTGAAACCGATTTGCCACACTTCCAAACAATTTTAGAATTGGTTCATCTGACTTTCAAGAACTATGCGATTGATTAAGAAACACTCAATCACAAATCATGGGTTTAACGGCTCTACCAAAATAAGTTTTGGTTCTACCTCCATGTGAGTATTGTGCATAGTCACACTATCTTTCCAAAATTCGGTTGACTAGGTACTAGGATCGGTTACCCACATATATATGGTATCTAACTTATATGTATTGTACAAGTCCATAGGATCGGTTCCCCTTTGCCTAAAAACGTGTTGCATATGTCCATAGGATCGGTTCCCCTTTCTGCTATAAACCTTGCTGCACCTCATACAAGGATCGATTCCCCTTTGTGATGTGTTGCACCTCTTCATAGGATCGGTTCCCCTTTCCCCAGACTCGGTTCAACAAATCAAAAACTCGATCATACCATCTTAGGTGATTACTTAAGATCGATTTCACTAATTAAAGTCATAACAATACATAAGTCAGGCCTTTGTGAATAGTTTTACCAAGAACACAAACAAGTCGTGAGCGGTTACACTAAATCATACATATTGGATGTTCACAATATATGCAATGAATAACAATCCCAATAATGCCTGGCGATTTCCTTTTCGATTCATAAACAATTTTATGAACTTACTTCCTTAAGACACATGTAAAACATTGTTTCCTATGATGAAATCCTCACCTCATACCCATACATAATCACAATAGCATTTAAACGATTATGTCGATGTCTTATCTACAAAGTTTAATGGTTAAGTAATAAACTTCATATTGTATTCCTTAATACTATGTCTATCTAGAATGCTCATGCTTCGCAGTTTTGTTTTCAATATGCACGACTTGAAAGATACATTAGGGAATGAAACAATTCAAGTCAAATATCACTAACCTCAAGTGGAAGGATGATGTTGTCGTTGTAGCTTCTTACTTCTTCACTTCTTCGCAATATTTGTAATGTCTCATATCCTAATACTTTCAAGCTAACCTATACGAAGTTGACTCTAGTACATTATCAAGCGACTCCTAAAATGAGTTTTGATTAACTAAAATATGACAACCAAACTTGACATACCAACGCTTGGTAGGTTCAACCGAGCTATGCTCTAACACCTATCAATGCTCTCACCCTTTGCAAGTGCATACACAACCAAATCAGCATGGCCATATCTCTGAGGTGGTATGACTTGCCTCCTCTCCCTGTCTCTTACAAGATTGTACTCATGATCTTGTGCTTCATCTTCCTGGGCAGGTTCTTGCACAATATCCTGATCATCATCATCAGAAACAACAATCTCATTATTTCCTTGAACTTGCGTCTCAAGTTCCACCTAGTCACCAAGCTCCACCTTATCACTAACACCCTCTTCAGATCTTCCATCTAGATCTTCATTCTTTTGGTTCAACATTGACTGCTCATCAAATTTCACATCTCTACTGATAAGAAACTTGTTTGATCTCTCTTCCGGACACCATAACCTGTAGCCTTTCATACCCTTTGCATACCCAAGAAATATACACTTTTTTGCTCTAGGCTATAGCTTCCCCTCATTCACATGAGCATAGGCTGGACATGCAAAAATCTTCAAGTTTTCATAGTTAGCATATGAACATGTCCAAACTTAATTTGGAGTCTTACACTCAATGGCAGTCGATGGAGATCTGTTCACTAAATAAGCTGATGTGTTTGCTGTTTCTGCCCAAAACTGCTTTGGTAACCCGGCATTGGAGAGCATGCACTTGCCTTCTCCATTATGGTTCTGTTCATCCTTTCTGCAACACCATTTTGCTGTTGTGTTTTTCTGACTGTGTGGTGTCTCACAATCCCTTGCTCCTTGCAGAACTCATTCAACTCACCCCCACAAAATTCCAAACCATTGTCTATCCTCAAGCACTTTATCTGCCTATCAGTTTGCTTCTCAACCATAGTCTTCCATTGCTTGAACTTGACAAAAGTTTCATCTTTGTGCTTAAGAATGAATACCCATACTTTCCTTGAGAAGTCATCAATGAATGTCAACATATATATACCACCACCATGTGACTCAACCCGAGAAGGACCCCAAAGATCAGAATGAATGCAATCCAAAATACCCTTGGTGTTATGAATAGCTGTAATAAACTTGACTCTACATTTCTTTCCAAAGAAACAATGTTCACATAAACCAAGATTACCTGTTCTATGACCATAAAGCAATCCCTGCTTGCTCAAAACAGCCAAACCCCTCTCACTCATATGCCCTAACCGCATGAAAAAGCGGGGGTCTAACAACACAACCCAATATTTCGATTAGCAATCTGTATGGACTAACTCCGAAACACTTTGCTAGAGAATCAACTAGACAGTCAGACTCAATCTAGATAGAAAGTATCTCAAGGAGTTATTATCTTAATCTCTCGATTTGATCTTTACTCAAGCAAATAGAAATCTGCGAGTCTTTATCAAAGAGAGATAACTTGGACGGTACCAAAGACCAATGTCCAAGGATCAATCAACTACAATCAACAAACAAAGGTTGTATTAGAGAAGTTGATGACCACGAACGCACAACCTGTATTATTTCAATTATATAAAATATAATGCGGAAAAGAAATAACACAGACACCAGAAATTTTGTTTACGAGGAAACGGCAAATGCAGAAAAACCCCGGGACCTAGTCCAGATTGAATACACACTGTATTAAGCCGCTATAGACACTAACCTACTTCAAACTAACTTCGGACTGGCTATAGTTGAACCCCAATCAGTCTCCCACCGATCCAAGGTACAGTTGTACTCCTACGCCTCTGATCCCAGCAGGATACTGCGCACTTGATTCCCTTAGCTGATCTCACCCACAACCAATAGTTTTTGTAACCCAAAATCACAGACTTGATAATAAACAGATCTGTCTCACACAGAAAAGTCTATAAGAGGACAAATCTGTCTCCCACAGATATACCCTAGGTTTTTTTCCATATTTAGATATATAATCAAGGTAACAGGAACCAATTGATAATAAGGTCTTATATTCCCGAAGAACAACCTAAATTAATCAATCGCCTCTCTACAATCCTTCCTGACTACACAAGCGGATTGTCTAGGAATAACAAACAGTGAGACGAAGATGTTTGTGACTTCTTTATCTTGCCTATCGGATAACTCTCACGATCTCAAGCCAATCAATCGATTGTAATCGAACGATAGAAGATGCAAGTTCAGATCACACAACTACGATAAAGTAGTATCGGTCTGGCTTCACAATCCCAATGAAGTCTTTCAGTCGTTAACCTGATTTTAGAGAAAAAAATCAAAGGTTAATGGAGATCGACTCTAGCGGGCGCACTAGTAGCACACAGACGTGTGGGGATTAGTTTTGCACAATGCTAGATGTCTCCTTTATATATCCTTCAAATCAGCGTTTTGCCTTAGTTATAAAGCGATCCATATTCACCGTTAGATGAAAACCTGATTTAGATTCAAGCTAATATTTCTCAACCGTTAAATCGAAAACTTAGCTTGTCACACACACTTGGGTAGACGTTTACTGGGTTCGTGAAAACCATGCCCAAACATGTACGTGTATGTTGGTTCAACATAGTAACCCAAAAGGTTAACCATATGATAATTTCATATTAACCTTGTTCTTCTTCACCATAACTAGTTCAATTGAGTCAAATGAAATAGTTACAGAGTTGTTCAATTGCTATGAGATCTTATGTAACTACACAAGACATAATTGAAACAAAGCTGATTCGATTCGATTGAATCGAATCATGAACATTATAGCCACAGTTTGCATAAAGCATTCTTTAGTAATTTAATATTTCATGTTCAGAGCACATCTTTATATGATAACCTATTAAGTTCACAAACAAGTTTGCGGACTTAAGTTAATCGGTTGAGTTTTCCAAACTCAGCAGAAATTTTCGGGATAAGAACTTCCACCAGTTCGCGGACTTACCACACAAACGAGTTTTGGAAAATCCCAGCAGAAATTGTCGGTCGAGAACTTCCGTCAGTTCGCGGACTTGGCAAGCCAATTCCATAATCCTCCCGATTTCTCTTGGTCAACAAAGTTCGAAAACTTCGGTTTAAGGAACATGGTTATGTAATCTAAACTCTCATTTCAATTATTGCGACATTCTCAGAGGACGCTATGTTGCCTTTATTCAGAGACCGATTCACGTCAGAGCGATTCTCAAAGTGATTGAAACTTTTCATGACTTTCGTCACTAGGTGAAGATAAACTTGATCAAAGCGAAACGCTTTACCAACACACGATTTCGAGATAAAAGATAAGCAATGAATGCTCAGCTCGAAATTGCAAATGTGTATGATCTAGTCTATATAGCATACGACTTTTGTCTCATAAGAAGTAGGAGATAGAAGAGATAAACTTTTGAGTGATAGATAAGTTCAAGTCTCCACATACCTTTTTGTTGATGAAGTTCCACGGTTCCTTGTATAGATCTTCGTCGTTGTATGATGAATCGCCACGAAGTCCTTGAGCTCAACTACACTTTTCTATCCTAGTTCGAGACTTAGCTATGTAGGCTAGAAATCAAGACTTATAGTTTTGATCACTAACATTGACAAACATGCTTGAGATAGCAACGCATGCTAGGTTGACCGAGCTATGCTCTAACAATCTCCCACTTTGTCAATTTTAGTGACAAAACTATTAATACATATGGAATACAAAAAAGATAAACTTTAGTGGCTCCTATTCCATAGTCTAATCTTCAAAATTCCTTGAAATCTTCGTCCTTCCAAGTACTCCAATGATCCCAAAGGTTGAAGATCCGTAGCTATAACAATGAGAGAAATCGAGATTCTCGATCATTATTATACAATGTCATAATATTATTATATAACATCAAAGTCCAATTTATCGCGACTTTAATAATAATACTACAGTGATATGTATCACTCCCCCTTAGTCAATACTCCATCTCGATAATGGAAACCACTCCCCCTTATACAATGATCCGAAAACCATATGTATTTGTAGTGTGAACTACAATATTTATCCCCCTTTTTGTCAATAAAATTGGCAAAGGTACAAGAATGGGATCATAATGAAATTTCCACAAGAGACATTTCATGACCAAAATAAAAATACATACCAACTTAATTTAGATGCAATCTAATAGACGAATCTAACATCATTCATCAAGGAGTTTTAAGATACAAGATAACCCCTATAAAATTCCACAGATGCACTCCCCGCAAGATATTACCATTAAGCACAAGTTCAAAAGAACTCTCCCACATTTGTTGTCATTCCCGAGAGAACAACAAGAGCGACCTTAATTTCGAAAGAAAAGAAGGATTTTTTATTGGACACCAAAAACCATAGGAATGATTTTCTCTATCCAAAGCTCAACCAAATTAACCACAAGTAAACCCATGATTAATTCAATTGGAATACGCAACTAAATCAAACCACAAAAGTGATCAATTTAATTGAAAGTGCTCAACATAAGTAAACTCACGGAGATACAACTAAGTCAATCACACGGAGATGACTAACTTAACCGTTCAACTACTCAACATAAGGAAAACCTTACGGATAATTGACTACATTAGCCAAAGAACATGATAGTGTAGCCTTTCATATACTCAACACAAGAATTTGTGGAATATATGAAAACTCAACTAGATTAATTACAAGAGAACCTATAATTAATCTAATTGGAATAAAAATAACCAAACTAATCACCGAAGTAATCAATTTAATTATTTTGGGATCAACATAAGAGAACTTATGGAACCCCGACTAAGTTCATCATAGAATATGACAACCTTAACCGTACATGTACTCGACATAAGAAAGAAGACTTATGGAGTACTAACTAAATAACCCTAGTTGATTAATTTAGTTCCTAATGCTCGACATATAACATCTTATGGAACAACCAACAAAGCCAAGGTAATCGACTTAGTTGTAAGGTGCTCAACATAAGACACACAATGGAGCCTTCACGGTAAAACATAATAAAATGGATCAATGAAATCAATACCGTGGATAACATACAAGGATCTATTCTATTTTCCATCATAGCGCCATAATAGACTTTATCCTTGTTGAAAAAAAGATTTTATCCTATTTTCCATAAAATACATGATTGCATAGGCTTAACTTTTGTATATGTCAAAAGTCCATTCGTCCTTTCATCCATACGAATACCGATTCATGAACGACTTTACTTTTGATCGCAATATGGCACCTTCAAGTTCACGGTCGTAAACAATACATATCCCATAAAAATATTGTAATATCACAAACCATTAAAATACTGCAATAAACATCATCCTCCAAATATTTTTAGAATTTAATAACCGATAAACCTAAAAAATAACATAAGAAGATGAAAACAAAAATAGCTATGTGTAGTCACAATCATCGCTATTCAAGGCACTATTTATTCTTCCAACTAATCAAAGAAGACATACTAGGCATTTAAACCTCTTATAAATCATTTCATTTACCTTGAATGTTCTTCTCGTATTCCCTATATTCTTCAAGCTCTTCTTCGATTAGGTCAATCCTTGACTCAAGACTATCCATTTTCTCCTCAAGTCTTTTGGAAGAGACTTCAAGTTCATTTTTCAGAGCACGAACTTGTACCAAGACGAGATTCATGGTTAAAGAGATCTTATCAAACTGAGAGACAGTAGGGTTCTCATCAGACGAAGGAACATGTTTGTCATAGCACATCTCATTGTCAGAAGAATCGAAACAAATCTTCTTCAAAGGAAATAAAACCGTCCATACATCACTTTCTTTACTCGAAAGAATAGAGGAGGACATGATAGAGAAGATGAAATGAGAGTGCTGAAGAGGAAGAGCTTTTAAAGGAATACATTTGTAGAATTCCAGAAACACCCTTTTTACCAAACCCTAACAGAAGATAGTTATCCAAAAGGCTGAAGCCGTTCACGAACAACACCTGGTAAAAGCACAAACAGAAAATAACAAGATTATATTACAGTCCCCTTGTGTATCATGATTCTTGTATACGAGGAAGAAGATACAAGAATCATTTTTCAACAAGATTACTGAGCGTAAGGCCTCCAATCCAAGGTTGGACTGGGATAATCTTTGCAAAGAGAGAAACCACCCATTCCACTAGGTTTCTGCTTATCCATTTGAAAAGGAGAGTTATGAAGAACTTTCTTATCCATTGTCACAGTTTTAAAACACTTGACTGCAGATCTTTGCAAATCCTGGAACGTTTTTGAAAACCCTTTTTGATGAAGGGTAGACTTCCTTTTATTTTTTAGAATACAACGGTTAGCCAGGCAGAACTGTTTTTGATTTATCGTGCTAAGATGATCCTGAGATGAACTCAATTGAACAGAGAGATTTGGTACAGCCTTTTTCGAGTAACTCCTGGAATTCAATACAAAATCAGGAGGGGTTTGCTGATCCAACTTATGATACACAGACGAACATGTCATGAATGAATCATGAGAATGATTTTCAGCAAAAAGGCTGAGAGAGCAATCATAGATTTCCTCAGGACAATAATCAAGAGTATTCATCCATTGTTTAGTCATCCCTCTTACCTCCGTTTCAGGATTTTTTGAAGGGACTTGAACACACATAAGCCCAGTTTCATTAATACGGCTCTTCTTGGTATTCTTATCCTTTATATTGACCAACGAAGTTTCTTTTTGAGACTTTCTTTTACTGCGTCTGAGGATTTTATTAAGTTTTTGTATAAACAAAGACAACGTAGAAATAAAGCAATTCTCACTTTTCTCTTTCGTCAATTTTGGATAACAAGATTTATGATCAGGAGAGGTGACATGGTTGCCAAAAAAATGATGATCGTCTCTTGCCATATATTCACGATCGAAAATTCTAATTTTTCCGACCAGTGTGTTTCGTGAAAGAGTATTAAGGTTATTTCCTTCAACGATGGCATGTCTTTTAGATTCGTATCTGGACGGCAACGATCGAAGGATTTTCATCATAATTTTCTTTTCAGGAATGGTCCTTCCCAATGCACATGATGCATTAACAATTTCAGACAGTTTGTGATAAAAATCGTCGAACGAATCTTCTTCTGCCATAGAAAGGTCTTCCCATTCGGAATTAAGGTTTTGAATCCTAGCTTCCTTTTCACTGGGGTTACCATCGAATACGCTTTCTAAAGTATCCCAAGCTTCTTTATAAGTAGTGCAAGAGGTCACATGATGTCTAACGTTTGGGGTAATAGCATGCATGATGGCGTTCAACCCGTCAGAGTTTTGCCTTACCGCAACTAACTCGGCAGTATTGTACATACATAAATCTTTTGGTATAACAATATCTCTTTCCATAATAACGAGAGTCTCATAGCCATTCACAACAGATACCCATGTTTGGAAGTCACACGACTGAAGAAATGTGCGCATAACAACTTTCCACCAAAGATAATTTGAGCCATCGAGGACTGGTGGTACGTTCACAGAGATATCACTTCTGTCCATAGAGTTATATCACTACAAACACAGACTTTTTAGGTCTTGAACGTGTTTGCCTGCTCTGATACCAATTGAAAAAACGGGGGTCTAACAACACCACCCAATATTTCGATTAGCAATTTGTATGGACTAACTCCGAAACACTTTTCTAGAGAATAAACTAGACAGTCAGACTCAATCTTGATAGAAAGTATCTCAAGGAGTTATTGTCTCAATCTCTCGATTTGATCTTTACTCAAGCAAATAGAAATCTGCGAGTCTTTATCAAAGAGAGATAACTTGGACGGTAGCAAAGACCAATTTCCAAGGATCAATCAACTACAATCAACAACCAAAGGTTGGATTAGAGAAGTTGATGACCACGAACGCACAACCTGTATTATTTCAATTATATAAAATATAATGCGGAAAAGAAATAACACAGACACCAGAAATTTTGTTAACGAGGAAACCGCAAATACAGAAAAACCCAGGGACCTAGTCCAGATTGAATACACACTGTATTAAGCCGCTACAGACACTAGCATACTACAAACTAACTTCAGACTGGACTATAATTGAACCCCAATTAGTCTCCCACTGATCCAAGGTACAATTGTACTCCTACGCTTCTGATACCAGCAGGATACTGCGCACTTGATTCCCTTAGCTGATCCCACCCACAATCAAGAGTTGTTGTAAACCAAAATTACAGACTTGATAATAAACAGATCTGTCTCACACAGAAAAGTATATAAGAGGATAAATCTGTCTCCCACAGATAAACCCTGGGTTTTGTTCCGTCTTTAGATATAAAATCAAGGTAACATGAACCAATTGGTAATCCGGTCTTATATTCCCGAAGAACAACCTAGATTAATCAATCACCTTTCTACAATCCTTCCTGACTACACAAGCGGATTGTGGAGAAATCACAAACAGTGAGACGAAGATGTTTGTGACTTCTTTATCTTGCCTATCGGATAACTCTCACGATCTCAAGCCAATCAATCGATTGTACTCGAACGATAGAAGATGCAAGTTCAGATCACACAACTACGATAAATTAGTATCGGTTTGGCTTCACAATCCCAATGAAGTCTTTAAGTCGTTAACCAGATTTTAGAGAAGAAAATCAAAGGTTAATGGAGATCGACTGTAGCGGGAGCACTAGTAGCACACAGATGTGTGGGGATTAGTTTTGCACAATGCTAGATGTCACCTTTATATAGCCTTCAATTCAGGGTTTTGCCTTAGTTACAAAGCAATCCATATTCACCGTTAGATGAAAAACTTATTTAGATTCAAACTAATATTTCTCAACCGTTAGATCAAAAACTTAGCTTGTCACACACACTTGGGTAGACGTTTACTGGGTTCGTGAAAACCATGCCCAAACGTGTACGTGTATGTTGGTTCAACATAGTAACCCAAAAGGTTAACCATATGAGCATTTCATATTAACCTTGTTCTTCTTCACCATAACTAGTTCAATTGATTCAAATGAACTAGTTACAGATTTGTTCAATTGCTATGAGATCTTATGTAACTACACAAGACACAATTGAAACAAAGATGATTCGATTCGATTGAATCGGCTCATGAACATTATAGCCACGGTTTGGATAAATCATTGCTTAGTAATTTAATGTTTCATGTTAAGAGCACATCTTTAGATCATAACCTCTTAAGTTCACAAACAAGTTCGCGGACTTAAGTTAATCGGTTGAGTTTTCCAAACTCAGCAGAAATTCTCGGGATGAGAACTTCCGCCAGTTCGCGGACTGGGTTCACGAACTTAGCACACAAACGAGTTTTGGAAAATCCCAGCAGAAATTCTCGGTCGAGAACTTCCGATAGTTCGCGGACTTGGCAAGCCAATTCCACAATCCTCCCGATTTCTCTTGATCAACAAAGTTCGAAAACTTCGGTTCAAGGAATACATGGTTACGTAATCTAAACTCTCATATCAATAAATGAGACATTCTCAGAGGACGCTATGTAGTCATTATTCATAGACCAATTCACATCAGAGCGATCTCAAAGTGATTGAAACTTTTCATGACTTTCGTCACTAGGTGAAGATAAACTTGATCAAAGCGAAACGCTTTACCAACACACGATTTCGAGATAAAAAATAAGCAATGAATGCTCAGCTTGAAATGTCAAATGTGTATGATCTAGTCTATATAGCATACGACTTTTGTCTCATTAGAAGTAGGAGATAAAATAGATAGACTTTTGAGTGATAGATAAGTTCAAGTCTCCACATACCTTTTTTTTGATGAAGTTCCACGGTTCCTTGTATAGATCTTCGTCTTTGTATGATGAATCACCATGAAGTCCTTGAGCTCAACTATACTTTTCTATCCTAGTCCGAGACTCAGCTATGTAGGCTAGAAATCAAGACTTATAGTTTTGATCACTAACATTGACAAACATGCTTGAGTTAGCAACGCATGCGAGGTTGACCGAGCTATGCTCTAACACCGCATATGCCACAACTTGGTGGTATCATCCTCAGAACCTGAAGAACATACAGCTGCATCACCTGTCACAATAGTACCTTGCAGTGTATAAAGACCATTAATTCTCTCGCCTTTCATAATTGTAAGACTTCCCCTTGAGACACGAATAACTCCACCTTCACCTTGATACTTGCAGTGAATCAACTGTACCCAAAGAAATCAGATTTCTTCTCAAGTCCGGAACATGCCTAACCTTAGTTAAAGTCCTCACCATACCGTCATACATATTAATTTGAATTTTACCTACACCCACCACTTTACAAGTGACATTGTTTCCCATAAGAACTTTACCACCTTCTCTAGCTTGGTAAGTAGTAAACCACTCCCTATGAGGACACATGTGAAAAGTACACCCCGAATCAAGAATCCACCCACTCTCCGATCTTTCGGTATAAACCGTGAGAACCATTCCATCATCACTTTCTACTTCAACATTTGTCGCGGTGCCTTGGTTTGTATTCTTCTAAACATTCTTCTTTTTTGGACAATCCTTCTTGAAATGCCCTTGTTCCTTACAAAAATAGCAATAGAATTTACCGGATTTAGATTTAGACCTTGACTTTGACCTACTCCTATCAAATCCACCTTTTTGGTTTCCTCTTCCTCTTACAAGCAACCCATCTCCCGAATTATGTTTAACATCAACAAAATTATCATAAGATGGTGGTAAGGAATAAAGCAAACTCAATGCTTGGTCTTCATCTTCAATTTTGACATCAATAGTTTCCAAATCCAAGAGAATTTTCTTATAATCATCAATATGATCTATAATAGACATTCCTTCATGCATTCTAAGAGTATGTAATTTCTTCTTAAGATATAAACGATTAGTTACGGATTTAGTCATATACCTCTTTTCCAACTTGTTCCATAGCCCGTCCGGTGTCGTTTCCGTCGCAACTTCTCTCAAGACCTCATTGCTCAAACACAATAAAATTAATGCATGTGCTTTCTCCAATTGCTCATCCTTCTCCTCATCCTTTAGTGTTGCTCCTAGACCCGTTTTACCCTTCAAAGTTTTCACCAAACCTTGTTGTACCAAAACAGCCCTCATCTTTAGCGTCCATAAATTGAAATCATTCCTTCCATCAAATTTCTCAATCTCATACTTTGCCGCCATCGTAGATCGCTTCCACCCGGAGCTCTGATACCAATTTGTTATAACAAATGACTCTTTCAAGAACAATCAATCAAGAATTGAAATATAAATGAAATCAAAGTAAAATCAAGCACACACAACACAAGGATTTATAGTGGTTCGATCAAGATGATCTACGTCCACTTGCGAAGACAACAAAACGATTCCACTATGATTAATCAAGTTTACAAGGTATTTCCCTTAATCCCCTCTCAAGAACTCTAGCCCCCTTTTGGTGCCTCTCTTTCTTTCTCTATTACATGAGTTTCTCTTACCAATAAAAGGAAAATAGGTTTTCCTTTTATTCTCCGGATGCCCTAGTTTATATGCAACAAAAGTTTATTACCTGGACTCTAAAAGAATAAGACCCATACAAAACTAACACTTGTATTCAAGGCACAAAATACAACAATTAGTAATCTGAAATATAACAATGCGATTCATTATTTGTCAAATGTCACAGCTGGTTAGGTGTAGTTGACGGAGTTTGTCATTTGAGGAAGGTAAGTGCAAAGTGGAGACCAGGTGTCAGGTGACGTGAGTAGTTGCCGACTTACTTGGTGACGGAGGATAAGTGAAGCCCAATTGTGACACCTGGGCTAAAGTATGGATTGGCTAAAGCCTATAGTACTAACTATAACTGTATGTGAAGTACAGCCTCACACCGGCGCTCATTTAGTATGAAATATATCTGTTCAAATAGGGTTCGCAGATACTCATCACTCGAGCAATGATATGACAAGCAAAATCTGGGCAGGGATCTTTCAGGCTTTCAGATTTCTTGAAGAAATTGTGCAACTATGAGCTCACAGCTACCGTCTTATAAATTGATTTGCCAACTTTTCCTCATTATTGACCACTTAATCGATTAATTTCAGTTTTTTCTGTCATCTCAGAATTCAACTGCACAATGCCAGAGTGAAAAAATAAAATTTAGACAGACACACTATCAAGAAAAATGAAAAAAAAAAGTATGTTATGATTTTTAGAAAACATTAACAATTGAAATTGTAGGTACACATTTCATCTTCCGCCACGTGTTCACAAAGACACACGTGGAGGACATGCGGCTGAGAGCATCAAGATATGATATCACACGTGGACAGCCAAGAGACGTGCCTTGTCAAGATAGCATCGCCACCTACCAGATCCAACGGTAGAGGATCGAGGAGACAGATATACTAGAACACTGCGAAGCACTGGAGGATAATCCAAGAGTCACTTTATCCTATCCCCAGAAAGATCTAAGATCTACGGCTGGGGATAATCTAACTGACGCAGACAAGACAGGGGCAGAGGACAGCTGTCTACCGCGGACAGACATCTCAACTACCACTAGTAGAAAAGTGACATTTAGTAACAGTTCAAGCTTTCATAAGGTAACAGTTCGTAAATTACCTGTTACTAAATATTAGGTTGTTAAATAATGTAACAGTTTTTATAATAAGTGTTACTATATACCCATGATACTGTAACAGATTTAATATGTTACCATAGTTGACATTATCGTGACATTTATTTAGATAAACTGTTACTATATACCCATGATACTGTAACACATTTAATATGTCACCGTAGTTGAAATTATCGTAACATTTTTTATACCAACCGTTATCATATACCAATGTTACTGTAACAGATTTAATATGTCACTATAGTTGACCTTATCATGACATTTCTATATAACAACTGTTACTATTTTTCCACATAACTAGTTATCTGGAATCATTTCAAAAGGATTACCTACCTTTAGACCGACACAAGTTACTTGTTGATTCAATTTTGCACACTAGATCATGGATGGTTATCTCAGGTTTAATAGAAACTCAAATCTAATAAAAATAATAAACAAGTGGTATGATATGTAGAAATACTACAATATAATGTGTTGTAGGTGGGCGGTGACAACGAAGGTGGTGGTAACGAAGGTTGTGGTGGAGGTCGATAGTTTATTGTTTAATGAGGATAAATATTTTATATGGATAACATTAACCAAAAATAAAGCATGGAATAGTGGTTCAAGAGTTATAGTCAGGTGTAATAGGTCTCAAGGTCGAATCCTGTGAAGAGTAATTTTATAAAATTTATATTTCAAGCTCAAGAATCCCAACTTATGGTTGTGGAATGGTGGCCCGATGGTGGCGGGCATGGTGGTGATGGTTGCAGTGGTGCTGGTGTTGGAGGTGGTGGCATCGCTAATGGTGGAGGTGGTGGTAGTTTCACTATGAATTTTTACTTTTATGTTGTTTTTTATGACAGTTTTCATAAAAACTGTTACAGTTACTCAAACAATAGCAACAGTTTTATGAAAAACAGTTACCGCAACAATTATTCAGTAACACATATTGAATAAACTGTTACCAAAAACTACTAACAGTGACAGTTTTAGAATTTATGAGTCATTTTTCCATAGTCATTCCGTAACAGGTTTTGTAAACTTTCCGTAACAGGGGCTTTAGTAACACCGCAGAAAAAACTAAAAATGTTATAGAAATAATACAGTAACAGTTTTTAACTGTTACCGAACATCATTTTTTTACTAGTGTACCCGCATTAAATACCCTCAAACATCATACGTGTCAGTCAGCCTGTGGAGGAAGAGCAGATAGCACTGCATATTCAAACAGATCACGCAGAGAGAACCGAGAACACGAAGACTTCTGCCTAAGCGGCACAAGACACAAGAGGATAAGGTTATAACGGGCTTCAGAAGTGGACCCCACGTAACCACCCTATAAATACCCCTCTCTCCCAAGTGAAGAGGGGATGGGAGAACATTGAGAGGAGAATAGGAGAGACAGAGAGAGACAGAGAAATTTTAAGTGAAACCCCACCTGCTATGTAGGCCTACGTTGATCTCAAAGTCATTCGACTATTTCTGTAACCATCGTACACATAATGAAAAACCCAAACCTGCAGATAGAGATCTGAGTGCTGAATCATATAAGTTAACCGTCTCGTCTATATTCATGCATTTATATTTTGCATATTCGATTCGATACTTATGGTACATCATGTTCGTACGCTTTATGCTTCATCCATTATTTATCTTATTATGCGAGTTAAGAAAAATGATTGTAGTTGATGAGACGAGGAAGAGTTTTAAGACTCTGAGTCAAGGATTAAACATAACTGATTCATCCCCCTCAGGCGCAGCCTATTTACTACATTGTCATGAGTCTGCGTGCATTATTTGTGAACACACAGATGACAATGATCTTTATGTTCACAATCTGGCGCTAGAAACAGGGATCTTCATCCTGGTAAAAGATTTATCTTCTCCTGTGATTTGTTTTAGGCTTCGTTCTCTGAAAATAACGATGCATAGAACACTACGGTTTTTTCCGTGCATAATTTCAAAAACCAAAATTATGAAAAGATCTACGTTTACCTGAGTAGATCTGATTTTCCATGCATTTTCTATGTTTTCACATCTATGAAAATCAAAACTTCTAACAAATCTACGTTTATCTTAGTAGATCTGCGTTTTCATATATTTTCAAGATGTCACGTCTTTGATAATCAAAACTATGAACAGATCTACGTTTACCTAAGTAGATCTGATTTTTCATGCATTTTCTAGGTTTTCACATCTATGAAAATCAAAACTTCGAACAAATCTACGTTTATCTAAGTAGATATGCGTTTTCATACATTTTCAAGATGTCACGTCTTTA